>NW_027362767.1:265173402-265383402 GCF_046119375.1 Phyllobates terribilis
TTATAATGCCCCATGAAGGATGTCACATCCCCCCACCATATAATGCCCCATGCAGGATGTTACATCCCCCCCCGTCCGTTATAATGCTCCATGTAGGATGTCACCCCCCCATATAATGCCCCATGCAGGATGTCACTCCCCCCCCCTATATAATGCCCCGTGCAGAATGTCACATCCCCCCTCCCTTATAATGCCCCATGAAGGATGTCACATCCCCCCTCCCTTATAATGCCCCATGAAGGATGTCACACACACCCCTTTTACTCCCCCACCATATAATGCCCCATGCAGGATGTCACTCCCCCCCCACCATATAATGCCCCATGCAGGATGTCACTCCCCCCCCCACCATATAATGCCCCGTGCAGGATGTCACATCCCCCCTCCCTTATAATGCCCCATGAAGGATGTCACATCCCCCCCTCCCTTATAATGCCCCATGAAGGATGTCACACACACCCCTTTTACTCCCCCACCATATAATGCCCCATGCAGGATGTCACTCCCCCCCCACCATATAATGCCCCATGCAGGATGTCACTCCCCCCCACCATATAATGCCCCATGCAGGATGTCACATCCCCCATCCGTTATAATGCCCCATGAAGGATGTCACATCCCCCCTTTTCACTCCCCCCCCCCCCGACCATATAATGCCCCATGCAGGATGTCACATCCCTCCTCCCTTATAATGCCCCATGAACAGGGCCGGCGTCAGCACCCGGGCAAGTGCCGGGGCCCTGAGCAGGCAGAGGGGCCCACTGTCGGTCGCGCACCCCGCC
This sequence comes from Phyllobates terribilis, assembly GCF_046119375.1. Classification (NCBI taxonomy): domain Eukaryota; kingdom Metazoa; phylum Chordata; class Amphibia; order Anura; family Dendrobatidae; genus Phyllobates; species Phyllobates terribilis. The sequence goes on from NW_027362767.1 coordinate 265,174,185, forward strand.
GGGCTATGGGTGGAGGAGAGCGGTGTCAGCGCCTGCCCTTCTCTCCCACTTGCTCAGGGCCCTGGTAGCCGGATACTTACCTCTCCCCGTGCCTCCGCAGATCCGCTGTCTTCCTGCTCTGCGCTCCCTGTGACGTCTCAGGTCAGAGGGCGCGGTGACGTCTTTCCACCGCGCCCTCCCCTGAGCCGTCACAGGGAGCGCAGAGCGGGACGACTCCGGCAACGCTGGAGTCCGAATCCGAGCAGCGGCAGCAGGTGAGGAGGAGGGAGGTGAGTCATTGATTTTTTTTAATGTATGGAGCTGGGCATGGGGCATAATATGGGGGAGGTGACATCCTGCATGGGGCATAATATTTGGGGGGGCATCCTACATGGGGCATTATAAAGAGAGGGGGGGTGACATCCTGCATGGGGTATTATAGAGAGAGAGGATGACATCCTGCATGGGGCATTATAGAGAGAGGGGTTGACAGCCTGCATGGGGCCTTATAAAGAGGGGGGGGGGTACATCCTGCATGGGGCATTATAAAGAGAGGGAGGATGTGACATCCTGCATGGGGCATTATAAAGGGGGGAACAGCCTGCATGGGGCATTATAAGGGGGGGGGGGGGGACAGCCTGCATAGTGCATTATGTGGGGGGAACAGCCTGCATGGAGCATTATAGGGGAGGGGGGACAGCCTGTATGGGGCATTATGTGGGGGGTAACAGCCTGCATGGAGCATTATAAGGGGGGGGGACAGCCTGTATGGGGCATTATGTGGGGGGTAACAGCCTGCATGCAGCATTATATGGGGGCCAGTATCCTGTATGGAGCGTTATAAGGGGACCAGTATCCTTTATGGAGCCTTATATGGGGGCCAGTATTCCGTATGGAGCCTTATATGGGGGCCAGTATTCCGTATGGAGCCTTATATGGGGGCCAGTATTCCGTATGGGGCCTTATATGGGGGCCAGTATTCCGTATGGGGCCTTATATGGGGGCCAGTATTCCGTATGGGGCCTTATATGGGGGCCAGTATTCCGTATGGAGCCTTATATGGGGGCCAGTATTCCATATGGGGCCTTATATGGGGGCCAGTATTCTGTATGGAGCAATTTGCCGGTTTCTGAGCTATTGTAGAATTTACAATAGATATCGCTCATGTAATGTAAGAAGTGAAATCTTTGCATTGTACTATATATATATATTTCTCTGCGGTATCTGTGCATCATGAATCGTGGTATGTATTAAAGGGGCCCACTGAGACTCTTTCGCCCGGGGCCCAGAAAAACCTGGAGCCGGCCCTGCCCATGAAGGATGTCACATCCCCCCCCCCCCACCATATAATGCCCCATGCAGGATGTTACATCCCCCCCGTCCGTTATAATGCTCCATGTAGGATGTCACCCCCCCATATAATGCCCCATGAAGGATGTCACTCCCCCCCCCCCCCATATAATGCCCCGTGCAGGATGTCACATCCCCCCTCCCTTATAATGCCCCATGAAGGATGTCACATCCCCCCTCCCTTATAATGCCCCATGAAGGATGTCACATCCCCCCCCTCCCTTATAATGCCCCATGAAGGATATCACATCCCCCCCCTTTTACTCCCCCCCCCCTCCCCACCATATAATGCCTCATGCAGGATGTCACATCCCCCCGTCCGTTATAATGCTCCATGTAGGATGTCACATCCCCCCCTCCCTTATAATGCCCCATGAAGGATGTCACATCCCCCCTTTTCACTCCCCCCCCCCCCCCGACCATATAATGCCCCATGCAGGTTGTCACATCCCCCCCCTCCCTTATAATGCCCCATGAAGGATGTCACATCCCCCCCCTTTTACTCCCCCCCCCCTCCCCACCATATAATGCCTCATGCAGGATGTCACATCCCCCCGTCCGTTATAATGCTCCATGTAGGATGTCACATCCCCCCCTCCCTTATAATGCCCCATGAAGGATGTCACATCCCCCCTTTTCACTCCCCCCCCCCCCCGACCATATAATGCCCCATGCAGGTTGTCACATCCCCCCTCCCTTATAATGCCCCATGAAGGATGTCACACCCCCCCCCACCATATAATGCCCCATGCAGGATGTTACATCCCCCCGTCCGTTATAATGCTCCATGTAGGATGTCACATCCCCCCCCTTTATAATGCCCCATGCAGGATGTCACTCCCCCCCCCCCCCCATATAATGCCCCATGCAGGATGTCACATCCCCCCTCCTTTATAATGCCCCATGAAGAATGTCACATCCCCCGTTTTCACTCTCTCCCCCCACCATATAATGCCCCATGTAGGATGTCACTTCCCCCCCCTCCTTTATAATGCACCATGTAGGATGTCACTCCCCCCCCCATATAATGCCCCATGCAGTATGTCACTCCCCCCCCCTTATAATGCCCCATGTAGGATGTCACACACCCCCTTTATAATGCCCCATGCAGGATGTCACTTCCCCCCCCATATAATGCCCCATGCAGGATGTCACTCCCCCCCCCCCACCATATAATGCCCCATGCAGGATGTCACATCCCCCCCTTCCTTATAATGCCCCATGCAGGATGTCACTCCCCCCCACCACCACCACCACACAATGGCCCATGCAGAATGTCACATCGCCCCCTCCCTTAAATACCCCATGCAGGAAGTGACATCCCCCCCCATAGTGCCCCATGCAGGATGTCACCCCCCCTCGTTTATAATGCCCCCTCCACGATGTCACACACCCCCACCCCACCATTTAATGCCCTATGCCCCCATACAATAAAAACTAAATAAAAAAAATCCAATACTCACCTCACTTCTCACCTGCTGGTGCTGCCGCTGCTCTGGACTCCTCACGCACGCCGGCATCTTCCCGCTCTGCACTGTGACCGCTCAGGAGAGAGCGCGGTGTACAGACGTCACCGCGCCCTCTGACCTGAGACGTCACAGTCAGAGGACGCGGAAGACACCGGAGCTGCTGCGGAGGCACGGGGAGAGGTAAGTATTGCACCGGGTGCTGATCTCCCGACTGTAGCCGCATGGAGGTCAGCGGCGCCTCCAGTCGGGGGACTTATGCTGCTGCATCGCCGCTGACCTCCGTGCGGCAGATGAGCCGCTAACGGCCGCCATCTTTTTCTGAAATGCCGCGTCGCTGATTGGTCAACTTGGTCACACTATATAAATCCATGCAACCGGCATGGATTTATATAGTGTGACCGCAAAGAATGGTTAAAAATAAAAAAATAAATCTATACTGACCTTCCGATGGCCCCCGCAGTCTTGCTTCGCTCCGTTTTCCCTTGTCGGCAGCTCACGGTACACTGCACTGAAGGACCTGCCGTCACATGACTATGATGTCAGCACAGGTCCTTCAGTCCACCGCGATCTGCCAGCAAGGGAGGACGAGCGCAGCGGGGGCCATCAGAAGGTAAGTATGATATTTATTTTTTATTTTATTCTTTTTTTCACAGGTTCCATGGTACCCGGGTCCGGAGGAGAGTCTCCTCTTCTCTAGACCTGGGTACCATCCGCACATTGAAACGCGTGGAATGCGCATCTACATATGCAGTGATGCGTAATCCATGCGTTTCAATGCAAGTCAATGGTGGCGAAAACGCAGCACTTCCACAAAATAATTGGTAGTGCTGCAGTTTTTTCCGCAATGATAATCCGCAGCGGAATTTTCCGCAGCATGTGCACAGCACATGTGGATTATCATTGGGGAACATGGCAGACCTTCTACCATGCGTTTTTTAAGCGTTTCTGCAGTGTTTTTGCCGCTGCGGAAACGCTTAAAAAACGCATCGTGGGCACACAGCCTAACATGTAGATGGAGTGAGCAGGGGAAAGTTAGGTTAGTGAAGTGAGGTGACAGGCCTGCCTGAAGATGTGCTTTTAAAGTATGCTTAAAAACATGGGGGCTAGGTATTCGTCGGATCATTTGGGGTAGTGCACTCCAGAACACTAGCGCAGCACAAGAGAAGTCTTGTAGACGGAGGTGCGAGGTTTGGATTATGGAAACGCACGGTGGCTCAGTGGTTAGCACTGCAGCCTTGCAGCGCTGGGGTCCTGGGTTCAAATCCCCCCCAAGGACAACATCTGCAAGGAGTTTGTATGTTCTCCCTGTGTTTGAGTGGGTTTCCTCCAGGTTCTCCGGTTTCCTCCCACACTCCAAAGACATACTGATAGGGAATCTAGATTGTGAGCCCCGATGGGGACAGCGGTGATAATGTATGCAAAGCGCTGCGGAATATGTTAGCGCTATATAAAAATAAAAGATTATTATTATTATTAAAGATCATTATTATGGAGGATGTTTGTCACGCTGTCTCTGTATACTGGAGGTAGGGGGCCTAAGCTGACCCTAAGCTGGGGCCCTGACTAATCCCTCAACCTGGAGGTACTGTTAAAGGTACAGAGGTCCAGGCCGCCAGCGTAACCCCTACCTCCTGAGGATCCCTGCACCTAAGTAATCTAGTCCTGAGAAGGACCCCGATCACAACAAAAGGGGACAAGTAATAATATGCCCACACACAGTACTTAGACGAACGAGACAGTACAAGGGAAAAACCAAAACCACCTTGCATACAAAAACTACACAACTACAACAGAGGGAACACCAACGGGAAAGGAGATAAATGATAAAGCGAGGAAGGGGAAAAAACGCTCCAAATACACTTATCTCTGAAACTCCAAATACCACGATCCGCTCTGTTAGTCTGCATGAAATGCTTTCACCGACACTTCCCTAACAGACCAGCAGGCATTTGAAGGAGTCTCACTACAGCAGCATTGATTGCAGCTGGGCGAGGCTGGACCTCGTCTAGCACAGAGAGAGAGAGAATTAACTCCCTCACTGCCGAAAAACACAAAGCACCAAAAAGTCAGCTGCGAGAAGTCAGGCTGTGTAATCGTGACGATCTTCGTGGCGACACACCCGTGACAGTACCCCCCCTTCTACGAGGGGCCTCCGGACCCTCAGGGCCAGGTTTATCCGGGTGAGTCGTGTGGAAGGCCCGAACTAATCAGTCTGCGTTAATATCCGATGCAGGAACCCACATCCTCTCCTCAGGACCATACCCTTTCCAATGAACCAGGTACTGAAGGGACCGGCGATTAAAGCGTGAATCGATGACCCTCGATACCTGGAACTCCAAGTTACCATTGACCACCACTGGAGGGGGAGGTAAAGGTGACGGTACCACCGGCGCCACATACCTCTTAAGCAACGATCTGTGGAACACGTTGTGAATTTTAAACGTAGGGGGGAGGTCAAGACGGAATGCCACCGGATTAATTATAGAACTGATTCTGTACGGCCCGATGAACCTGGGACCCAGTTTCCAGGAGGGAACCTTAAGTTTTATATTCCTGGTAGACAACCATACCCGATCGTTCACACTTAGGTCCGGACCAGACACTCTCCTCCTGTCAGCCATTCGTTTGTAACGGTTCCCCATAGTACTCAGATTATTCAGTACCCCTCTCCATACTGAAGCGAGTGATGAGGAAAATCGTTCCTCCTCAGGAACCCCCGAAGAGCCCCCCCTACTGAAAGTACAAAACTGGGGGTGAAAACCATATGCCCCAAAAAACGGGGACTTACCAGTGGACTCGCTCCGCCTATTATTAAGAGCAAACTCTGCCAGAGGTAAGAAAGAAGCCCAGTCCTCCTGGTTCTCTGACACAAAACACCGGAGATATGTCTCCAAGCTCTGGTTCATACGTTCCGTCTGACCATTGGTCTGAGGATGAAAAGCCGATGAGAACGACAAATGCATCCCCCGCCGTGCACAAAACGCCTTCCAGAACTTGGACACAAACTGAGACCCCCGATCAGACACCACCTCGGAGGGTACCCCGTGAAGCCTCACAATCTCCCCAATGAACACCTGCGCAAGAGTTTTAGCATTAGGGAGAGCAGGAAGAGCGATAAAATGTGCCATCTTGCTGAACCTGTCCACTACAACGAGTATGACCGTTTTACCCGAAGACGGAGGGAGGTCCGTAATAAAGTCCATAGACAGATGAGTCCAAGGACGCTCCGGGACTTCAAAGGTAAGAGGGCCCCAGACGGACGGGTATGTGAGGTCTTAGAGCGCGCACGAACCCCACAGGACGCGACAAAAGTTACCACCTCCTTATGTAAGTTAGGCCACCAAAACCGACGCGAGAGGAGATCCACAGTTGCTTTACTCCCCGGGTGTCCTGCAAAAACTGAGTTATGGTGTGCCTCGATCACCTTTTGTCGCAACTGATCAGGAACAAACAGTCTCCCCGGAGGTCCAACAGGGGCGTCCCCCTGAGCCTCCAATACCTCCTCCTCCAGCTCAGAGCATACTGCCGAAACCACCACCCCCTCCTGAAGGATAGGAATCGGGTCGTCCGTATTCCCGGCCCCAGGGAAACTACGAGATAAGGCATCCGCCTTTACATTTTTTGACCCAGGACGATATGTAACGACAAAATTAAACCTGGTAAAAAACAATGACCACCTAGCTTGTCTGGGATTCAGACGTTTCGCGGACTCCAGATATAGCAGGTTCTTGTGATCGGTGATGACGGTGACCGGATGGACTGCCCCCTCCAAAAAATGGCGCCACTCCTCAAAAGCTAACTTAATGGCCAAGAGTTCCCTATTGCCGACATCGTAATTCCTCTCAGCGGACGACAATTTTTTAGAGAAAAAGGCGCACGGATGCCACTTACCAGGGGACGAACCTTGTGACAATACTGCTCCCACCCCTACCTCGGAAGCGTCTACCTCTACAATGAATGGCTGTGACGCATCAGGTTGAATGAGTATGGGTGCCGAGGCAAAACATTTTTTCAAGGAGGAGAATGCTTGACAAGCCTTGTCAGACCACCTAGAAAAATCCGTCCCCTTTTTAGTCATGTCTGTGAGAGGCTTAACCATGGACGAGAAATTACGAATGAACTTCCGGTAATAATTAGCAAACCCCAGGAAACGTTGTAGTGCCTTAAGATTCTCTGGCCGATCCCACTCAAGAACTGCCCGCACTTTCCCAGGGTCCATACGAAAACCGGACGCTGAAACCAGGAAGCCTAAAAACTGGAGTTCCTGTACGGCGAACACACACTTTTCCCATTTGGCATACAGTTTATTATCCCGCAAGATCTGTAACACCTGCCTAACGTGCTCCTGATGAGACACCAGATCCGGCGAGTAAATTAAGATATCATCCAGATATATGACAACAAACTGTCCCACCAGGCGGCGAAAAATGTCATTAACAAAGTGTTGGAACACCGCCGGGGCATTAGTCAGACCGAATGGCATGACAAGGTTCTCATAATGCCCCTCCGGAGTGTTAAACGCCGTCTTCCACTCATCCCCCTCCTTCATCCTAATCAGATTGTACGCCCCCCTGAGATCCAACTTAGAGAACCATTTGGCGCCCACGATCTGATTAAAGAGATCGGGAATAAGTGGGAGCGGATACGGATCTCGGACCGTAATCCGATTAAGTTCACGGAAATCCAGGCAAGGGCGTAGGCCTCCATCTTTCTTCTTAACAAAGAAGAACCCCGCAGCCACCGGTGAAGATGAAGGTTTAATATGCCCCTTAGCCAGACTTTCTGAAATATAATCCTTCATGGCCTGCCTCTCAGGACCAGAAAGGTTATACAACCTAGCTTTAGGTAACTTGGCCTCAGGGAGCAGTTTTACAGAACAGTCATACTCGCGATGAGGAGGTAGTTCCTGACACCCTTTCTCCGAGAATACATCCTCAAAGTCCGCCAGAAATGGAGGTAAGACCCAAGGAGTAACCGCACCGATGACAGTGTTCATGCAGTTTTTATTACAGAATTTACTCCATTGGCTTATCTCTCTGGTTTGCCAATTAATAACCGGGTTATGCTTAGTTAACCAAGGAAGGCCCAACACTATAGGAGTGGGAAGACCCTCCAACATGTAGCAAGACAACAGTTCTTTATGTATCGCCCCCACTTGAAGTTTTACGTCATGCACAGCTTGCAAAAAACTTCCCTGACCGAGAGGCCTGGCATCGATCGAGAATATGGGGATGGGTTTAGCCAACTCACTCAATCGCATACCTTGAACCCGGGCAAACCGAGCATCAACCAGATTAGCCCCGGCCCCACTATCCAGAAGAACAGATATCCTCTCAGTTCTCGTACCCACCACCACCTCCGCCGGTACGAGAAACTGAGACGAACCTAGGGACGAAATACCTACTCCCAGATTGCCGTCCACCACACAACCTGGGATCAACAGTTTTCCGACGACTCTTCACTCTGCAAGGGACGGGATGGACACCCCCCAATAAAATGTCCCTTTCTCCCGCAGAAGAAACACCTTCCTGTCTTATGGCGCACCACCGGTCCCCTCCCCCGAAATGATGTCCCTCCTAATTGCATAGGCTCCTCTGGACTGACCAGGGAAACCACCATATGAGGGGACCTTGTAGGAGGTGGAGTCATCACAGGGGGTAGAGTTATCCCGCACCTCTCCCGAAGCCGTCTGTCAACGCGAATAGCAAGGGCCATAGCGGCTTCCAGTGACGCGGGAGAGTCATACTGTGCCAACACATCCTGTAATTTGTCGGATAAACCTTGACAAAACTGGCTCCTAAGAGCCGGGTCATTCCACTGGGTGTCCGTGGCCCACCTACGGAACTCCGAACAGAATTCCTCCGCCGGACGATCTCCCTGCTGAATCCTACGTAACTTAGACTCAGCAAGGGAGATCCGATCTGGGTCATCATATACGAGTCCCAGAGCAGCGAAAAACCTATCCACTGACTGGAGAGCCGGGGAGCCCGGGGGAAGAGAGAACGCCCAAGATTGTGGGTCCCCTTGTAGGAGCGAGATGACAATTCCCACCCTTTGTTCTTCACTCCCCGATGAGCGAGGCCGCAGCCGAAAGTACAACTTGCATGCCTCCCGGAAAACAAAAAACTTGTCCCGCCCCCCAGTGAACCTGTCAGGGAGAGCTACTTTAGGTTCTGGTCCGGCTTGCTCCTGAGGATACAAAACCTTGGACCTAACGTCCGCCAGCTCCATGGACAAACTCTGCGCCTGCCGAGCTAGACCGGCTACTGGATCCATGGTAGCTGGAGAAAAACTAAGTGGTCGGTGAAAATGTCACGCTGTCTCTGTATACTGGAGGTAGGGGGCCTAAGCTGACCCTAAGCTGGGGCCCTGACTAATCCCTCAACCTGGAGGTACTGTTAAAGGTACAGAGGTCCAGGCCGCCAGCGTAACCCCTACCTCCTGAGGATCCCTGCACCTAAGTAATCTAGTCCTGAGAAGGACCCCGATCACAACAAAAGGGGACAAGTAATAATATGCCCACACACAGTACTTAGACGAACGAGACAGTACAAGGGAAAAACCAAAACCACCTTGCATACAAAAACTACACAACTACAACAGAGGGAACACCAACGGGAAAGGAGATAAATGATAAAGCGAGGAAGGGGAAAAAACGCTCCAAATACACTTATCTCTGAAACTCCAAATACCACGATCCGCTCTGTTAGTCTGCATGAAATGCTTTCACCGACACTTCCCTAACAGACCAGCAGGCATTTGAAGGAGTCTCACTACAGCAGCATTGATTGCAGCTGGGCGAGGCTGGACCTCGTCTAGCACAGAGAGAGAGAGAGAATTAACTCCCTCACTGCCGAAAAACACAAAGCACCAAAAAGTCAGCTGCGAGAAGTCAGGCTGTGTAATCGTGACGATCTTCGTGGCGACACACCCGTGACAATGTTGGTCTTAGATCAGCTGCACAATGGAGAGCCCGGGTAGGGTGGTAGACCGAGATAAGGGAGGAGAAGTAGTGCGGTGCAGAACTGTGGAGTGATTTTGGGCGAGAATGATAAGTTTGTATTGTATTCTGTAGCAACCAATGTAATGACTGGCACAAGGTGGAGGCATCGGTGAAGTAGCTGGACAGAAATATGACCCTGGCTGCTTCATTCAGGACTGATTGGAGAGGAGAAAGTTTGGTTAGAGGGAGACTGATCAGTAAAGAGATGTAGTAGTCCAGACAAGAATGAATAAAAGCAACAGTAAGGCAGTGTGCCCACGATGCGTTTTTTAAGCGTTTCCGCAGCGGCAGAAACGCTTAAAAAACGCATGGTAGAAGGCCTGCCATGTCCCCCAATGATAATCCGTATGTGCTGTGCACATGCTGCGGAAATTTCCGCTGCGGATTATCATTGCGGAAAAAAACGCAGCACTACCAATTATTTTGCGGAAGTGCTGCGTTTTTGCCGCCATTGACTTGCATTAGAACGCGCCAATTCCGCAAGACTGCATCTGTACTTGCATAATTGGCGCGTTCTAATGTGCGGATGGTACCCGGGTGTGGAGGACAGGAGAGTCTCATCCACACCCAGGTACCATTAAAAAAGCTGTAAAAAAAAAAAGAATAAAATAAAAAATAAATATATACTTACCTTCTGGCGCTCCTCCTTGCTTCCCGGCACTTCGCGATGGAATGAAGGATCTGCGCTGACGTCAGAGTCATGTGACGGGTCACGCGACGCTGACATCGGCAGATCCTTCACTCTACCGCTGCCGGCAGCCGGGACGGTGAAGCAAGACAGCACGGGCCATCGGAGGGTATATATATATATATATATATATATATATATATATATATATATATATATATATATACAGTGCTACAAGTAGTATTCAACCCCCTGCAGATTTAGCTGGTTGACACATGCGGAATTAACTTGGCATTGTGACATTTGTACTGTAGATCAGCCTGGAAGTGGGAAATGCACTGCAGCAAATTTTGTTTTTTTTTTTTGTTTTAAAAACGTTAAAAGTTAATTCAGAGTGTCATTTATTATTCAACCCCTCAAACCACAAGAATTCTGTTTGGTCCCCCTAAAGTATTAAGAAGTAGTTCAGGCACCAAGAATAATGAGCTTCACATGTGTGGATTAAAGATCTCTTTTGCCAGCCTTTTCTGACTATTTAAGACCCTCCCCAAACTTGTGGACAGCACTCAGACATGGTCAACATGGGAAAAACAAAGGAGCATTCCAAGGCCATCAGAGACAAGATCGTGGAGGGTCACAAGGCTGGCAAGGGGTACAAAACCCTTTCCAAGGAGTTGGGCCTACCTGTCTCCACTGTTGGGAGCATCATCCGTAAGTGGAAGGCTTATGGAACTACTGTTAGCCTTCCACGGCCTGGACAGCCTTTGAAAGTGTCCTCCCGTGCCGAGGCCAGGCTTGTCCGAAGAGTCAAGGCTAACCCAAGGACAACAAGGAAGGAGCTCCGGGAAGATCTCATGGCAGTGGGGACATTGGTTTCAGTCAATACCATAAGTAACGTACTCCACCGCAATGGTCTCCGTTCCAGACGAGCTCGTAAGGTATCTTTACTATCAAAGCGTCATGTCAAGGCTCGTCTACAGTTTGCTCATGATCACTTGGAGGACTCTGAGACAGACTGGTTCAAGGTTCTATGGTCTGATGAGACCAAGATCGAGATCTTTGGTGCCAACCACACACGTGACGTTTGGAGACTGGATGGCACTGCATACGACCCCAAGAATACCATCCCTACAGTCAAGCATGGTGGTGGCAGCATGCTGTGGGGCTGTTTCTCAGCCAAGGGGCCTGGCCATCTGGTCCGCATCCATGGGAAGATGGATAGCACAGCCTACCTGGAGATTTTGGCCAAGAACCTCCGCTCCTCCATCAAGGATCTTAAGATGGGTCGTAATTTCATCTTCCAACAAGACAACGACCCAAAGCACACAGCCAAGAAAACCAAGGCCTGGTTCAAGAGGGAAAAAGTCAAGGTGTTGGAGTGGCCTAGTCAGTCTCCTGACCTTAACCCAATTGAAAACTTGTGGAAGGAGCTCAAGAATAAAGTCCACATGAGACACCCAAAGAACCTAGATAACTTGGAGAAGATCTGCATGGAGGAGTGGGCCAAGATAACTCCACAGACCTGTGCCGGCCTGATCAGGTCTTATAAAAGACGATTATTAGCTGTAATTGCAAACAAGGGTTATTCCACAAAATATTAAACATAGGGGTTGTATAATAATTGACCCACACTTTTATGTTTAAAATGTAATAAAATTCAACTGAGCAACATAACTTTATGGTTTGTAAGATTTATGCTTCTGTTCATAAAACCTACTCTCGTTTGCAGTTTGAAGGCTCTAAGGCTTTGATAAGGCTTGCATCTTATCAAACCAGCTAAATCTGCAGGGGGTTGAATACTACTTGTAGGCACTGTATGTATATATATATATATATATATATATATATATATATATATATATATATATATATATATATATATATATATATATATATATATACAAATTTTATTTTTTTTTTTTTACTTTCTCTCGGTCACACTATATAAATCCATGCCTTTTGCATGGATTTATATAGTGTGACCAAGTTGTCAAGCACTTTCCAAGTGATGCTAAAATCGCTTGGAAAGCGCTTGACAATCCGCATGCGGAAATGCAAGTGTAGAACGCTTCACATCCGCATGTCCCTGGCAGGAAAACGCATGTACAATCCACATGCGTTTTTTTTTCTGCCAGGGAGATGCAGAAACGCTCAGGAAAAAATCCTGAGCATTTCTGCATCGTGGGCACATAGCCTAAGAGTTTTTGCAGTTTCAAAGGTGGGAAAAGGTCGGCTTCTAGCGATGTTATTAAGATGCAGGTAACATGAGTGGGTGATTTGATATAGGGAATAATGGAAAGTTCTGTGTCAAATAACACCAAAATGGCGAGTGTGCTGCTGGGGAGTTATGGTTGAACCACTGAAGGTAATTGCAATATTGGGTATAGATAGGTTAGTAGAGGGAGGAAACAAGAGAAATTCAGTTTTGGAGATATTCAGTTTCAGATAGAGGGAGAACATTGTGTTAGAGACAGCGGACAGACAATCTCCAGTATTTTGAATTAAGGTGGGGTGATGTCAGGAGAAGAGGTGTATAATTGGGTGTCATCAGCATAGAGATGATAATGGAAACCAAATCTTCTGATGGTTTGTCTAATAGGGGCAGTGTATAGAGCGAAAAGGAGGGGGCCTAGGACTGAGCTCTGAGGAACCTTGATAGTAAGGAAAAAAGGAGAGGAGTAATGACGCGCCCCCAGGGCCGTGGGGTGCTCAGCAGCCGGGCCTCTGGATGCCGGTGGGGGGTATCACGGTGGCTGGCCCGGTCCGTGGCCCAGGGCGGTCAACAAAAGGGGGGAATTATTTATAGGGGATTTGTAAAGTTCGTGAAGCCACCTGTGGAATGCGGCTAAAGGGAGCCGCCGCTGTGGAGCAGTCCTCTGAGGCAGATGTTAGGGCAGCTTATGATGGAACGGCTCCCCACAGGTGGAGCGGGCCTCAGGGCAGCGTGGGAGAATGGATGGTGGTACAGGTGAGAGATGGCCAGGACGGGTCAGGGAGAAATGACAGACACTCACACGGGGGTTCGCTTCGGTACCTTTACTGGTGTAGATGCAGGTATGGTCCAGGGTACTCGGTACGAAGGGTGCACTTCTGGACTCTCCCCAGTGAGCGGGTATAGGGCCTCCTGATCCGTTGCTTTCACTTGCTAAGCTTCTGACCTGCCTGGAGCTAGGCCTGGCTTAATTACTGTCTCTCTCTCTTGCACCTGCTGACCTGGTGATATGCTTCTTTTGGAGATCACTCTCCCTGGACGCTGGGGCCTCCGTGACTCCTAGCCCTGGTACAGTAGTCAGCGTTGGTCGACCTGGGACTTGTAGTCCTCCAGGTATCCGGTGGTCCCTACTGGGTATGAAGGGTCCCTGTAGGCGCAGACCCGGTGTATATTTCGGGGTGAGCCTGGTACGCTCCTCTGCCCCCTCAACTCCTCTCTCCTCCTTGCCGTTGGCCACACTCGGGGCCCTCACTACTCAGCAGCAAACGAGCTGAGTCTTCACTGGTCTAAGTGCCAGCACACTCTCTGACTAAACACTGCACAAAAACTGAGCTGCCTGGCTCCACCCTCCCTTTTTATATCCCTATCAGGGCTCCCTCTGGTGGTCTGAGGTGGTTGGGTGGAGGTGTGTGAATGTGTGAGGGCCTCTTGTGGAGAAGTCCATCCATGCACCCTACTGGGTTCTGTGGCACCCGTGCGAAGCAAGGCGCTACAGTAAGAGACGTCAAAAGATACGGTGAATGAGAGGTCAGAGAGGTAGGAGGAGAACCAGGAGATAACGGTCCTTGAGGACGATAGAGCGGAGCATAATGAGGAGGATCTGGTGATCCACTGTGTCAAATGCTGCATAGAGATTCAGGAGAATCAGCAGGAAGTAGTGACCAGCAGATTTTGCTGTTGGTAGGTCATTATAGACTTTAATTAGGGCAGTTTCAGCAGAGTGTAAAGAGCGGAAACCGGATTTTAAAGGGTCAAGAAAAGAGTGATCTGAGAGATGGCGGATTAGACGAGAGTGGACCAAGCATTCCAGGAGTTTAGACATAAAGGGAAGATTAGAGACAGGTCTGTAGTTAGCAGCGCAGTTCTGGTCGAGGGATGCTTTTTTTTAGTAACGGGGTTATGACAGCGTGTTTGAATGAAGAGGGAAAGATACCGAAAGAAAGAGAGGGGTTAAATATCTCAATTAGGTATGTAGTGACAGTCGGGGAGAGGGACTGGAGGCGATGTGAAGGAATAGGGTCACTGGTGCAGGTTGTACAGCAAGAAGCAAGGAGCTTGGTCACTTCTTCTGTGACATGCTTGAAGATGGAAAGCGAGCTTGAAGTATGGGAGGGAAGGGGATTGAGGATCTGTGGGGTTTGTTCAAAAATGTCCTGACGGATGTGGTTGATTTTTTGTAAAAATAAGTGGCCAGATCGTCAGCGCTGATGTTGGTGACCGGGGCCTGTACTTTAGGGCTCAGGAGGGAGTGGATGGTTTCGAAGAGTTGTTTTGGATTGTTGGCTAGTGATGTGATGAGGGTGGTAAAGTAGACTTGTTTGGTCAGATGGAGAGCAGAGTTGAAGCAAATTGTAGTCAATGCTGTAGTTTTCACACATAGCTCTTTTTTATGCATTTTTTTAATAATGCAGGCTAAAGCCAGAAAACTGCAGTGTGATTTTTTTTATTTTGTGCAAAGGCATTTTGATATTCAATGGGGAAAAACTGCAGTAAAAACACTGAAATAATTGTCATGCTGTATTATTTTTATTAAATGCAAGGAAAAGAATGCACCATTTGAATGGGATTTTAGAAATTTCATTTATTTTTCTGTTCCTGTAAAATTATAGTGGTGGGGTGTGGAGTTGTCCTAACAGAAAAAAAACAAAGGAAAAAAGGCATTAAAAATGTTACATGTGTACATATTCTAAAGATATGCATCTCCTAGGCTGTAATGGAATGCTGGGAGGTGTAGAGTTGTAATATTTTTAGTGCATTTCCCTTTAGATTATCCTTAAAGATTCAAGTATGCATAGTAAAAGCATTCTGGTTGTAGCTACTCTCATGGCATCCCTCAAATCCCATCTATAGCTCTGCCTCAACATGATCTGTGGTTGTTCTGCTATTAGAATACTACAACTCTCAGCATGCCATGAGAGATCAGACTCAGCATCTCACAGCACCTCAGTGCAGTAATTTTTTAATATCCATGCTAATTTGCAGACGACAGAGTAATTCAGAATTTTTCAGGCTTCATCAGCATTAATGTGCAGCATTTGGGCGGATCAGGGTTTGGCCTATTTTGTCCCAGATTTCAGCTTTTTATCTGAATGAGGTCATCTTGCCACAGAAGACTGGTACTTAAAATTTAATGTGAATATGCAGAAAAGTCCTATGTTTATTCAGGATATGATAATCCAGGGGGAATGGTGCAACATAATTTTAAGTGTTTATTTAAACGGAATGAAAGACAGAGAATGTGGTGTCTGGTAAACAGCCAGAATGATATAGAGCAGAAGAAGCAGAGTAGATTGCTCTAGGCTTAAGAGTCCAGTGGGTGGTCTTAGGCTATGTTCACATCATATTTTTTCACTATATTTAGTATGTGCCACAATAAACATGTCTTTATGGCTCTACTGCCAGAAGGGGCAAAAAATGTTGTTCTGGCATATGTCTGGCCAGTAAAAAAAACAACAAAAAAGTTCAATAATAATATTCAATAATAGCACAATAGATTATGATTTTCTATCCCGCATGGTCCAGTAAATTAAAAAACATCTATTAAACAGATAAGGTTTTTTTCACACAGAGTCTATGGGTGCCAGATTCAAGTGTATGGCATTCATTACAGGCATCCCTTATACCTGTATGTCATGGGCTTTTCATTATGGATCCATTAAACATATGTCAATAAACCTATGGATGACTGATCCATTAAATGGATTCCTAACAGCAGCCGCTTTCAACCAAAGGCTGAAATGGCCTCTGTTATACAGAATCATCATGGAAATCCATTAAATAGATCCATGTTAGTCTATTTTCGACATATTGCAGCCTCCCTGTACCTTATATCAAGGGCTTTTTCCTGGCGTACACATTATAATGAGGTAAGAAAGCATGGTGTGATTAAACCTTATTCCAATCACAATCCTCCCATGTGTGATTATGGAAACAGACATATCTGTCAAACGCTGAATAGACCGCCCACTGAACAGTCTGCTCAGCTCCTCCTGACCTACAACATGCAGCCCACAAATAGGGCTAAATGTGCAATGTGACAGGATAAAATGGAAAATACATAGATGTTACTGAAATGTGTATAGTATACTGATGCAGATCTGCCAATAGGGGGCATCATGACTCAACATAGTAATGGCAAAACTACAACAATCCTAAACCTTTGAAGAAACCTCAGGAAAATAATGGAGACTCTCTGATCCAAAAGAAGGTGCAGAGGAATAGGAATAATCCGGTGGCAACTGTCCTCCAACAATAGTGAATAGGGGACACATCCGACTACATGGTACATGGATATGCGACATTTCTGCTGCTGACATCCCGCAAAGGAATCTGCAGTAGTATAGTTAATAAAATGGTGTAATTAAAGGGAACCGGTCACCAGTTTTTGAGCTTATGAATAAATGGCACTACCTTTAAATGCTCCTGTGCTGCATCCCACAAACATTTCTATCAGCTCCCAACTCCCCCTGTATACCACAAAAAATATCATTTGATATGCTCCCTCGCTGTATGTAAATAAGAGTGGTCTGATCCTAGGGGCGCCCTTGATGTGGCGTCTGTCCCTCCTCTCTGTTAATAACCGCGTCCTCTTGCTTTGATATGGGCGCGTCATCCACATTGCAAACCGAGATATCGCGCCTGCGCAGTAGCCTCACAGGACCCCGCAGGGGCACTCTGCCATACTGTGAGCAGAGCATAGAACAGCACTGCGCAAGCGCACAGCAACGTCATTCACATCAATCAAAGCCGGCCTTCCCAACGCCTGAGCACAAGTTCCCTGCTCCACAAGACTGTACGGACGCCAGGGGAAGAGCTACGTCCGTACAGGGGAAACAGCGTAGGCACGGGATCCGGCCGGGAACTGCACATCACAGGGCCGTGTGACATGCAGGAGAGGTGGGGTAAGTATGATAATAGGGCTAGCAGGCGGGGATTTCTTGGTGTCCAGGGGACGCCAAGCTTAGCTGAAATCATTTAATAAAAATGTGATTACACAGAAACCAGACCGCTAATATGGGCCATACAGGTAAGTATAGATTCACATTTCTATCACCTGTATGCCCATATTAGCGGTCACCCAGGGGATGACAGATTCCATTTAAATGCTTGGTGTCTTTGAAAGCCTGAAGCATTAAAGACGTAAAGGGGTTTTACCACGAACAAAAGTTGATTTTAATCAATAGATCTTGGAATAATAATAACTTCCTCAATTGGATGTGTTTAAATAAAATCTCCCTGTGATGAGATAACCTTATAAATGTACCCCTACTGTGTACTGTACTATGTAATGGCTGTGTCCGACTCTACAAGGGAATGGCAGGGCTGTGGAGTTGGAGTTGGTATAAAATAGACCGACTTAGAGTCCTAAAATATATAATAAATTGGTACAGTAGTACAATGCAGGATTTTCTGTAAATGTTTTCATAAGAATTTGGGAAAGTTATAAAATGTCCTATAAATGTCTGTTCTATTCCTGATTTAAGGGTCTTGGCTTTTAGTTGAGATAAATATGTGCTGCACTTTATGTACATGCCCAGTAGTGAGGCAGGGCTGTTGAGTCGGAAGTCAGGGAAATTGAGGAGTCGGAGTCAGTGGTTTGGCTTAACGACTCCATAGCCCTGGGAAATGGCCTGATCATACCACAGCTCCTGGGCAGGGAAGAAAAGTAAAGAGTATACAGACATTATGCGCTCCCGGCACATTAACTCCCGCAATGCTGCGATCGAAGTTGATCGCAGCATTGCGGTGGCAAGGGGAGGTGATCGTGATACTCACCTCTCCTGCCGACCTCCAGCGCTGTCTGCCGCGGCTTCCCTGATGTTGCCATGACAGCCCGATGTCATCATGACAACATCCGGGTCACCAGACAGCAAGAAGATACTTTGGTCATGCGCAGTGCATGACCAAAGTATCTTCTGTCTCTGCATAGCTGATAGCCTGCATAGCACAGGGATGGTGCTCCATCCCTATGCTATACAGGCGATCAGAACAAAAAAAGTGAAAGTCCCATAGTGGGACAAAGAATAAAAGTAAAAAAAGTGTTAAAAAATGAAAAAAAAAAAAAAAAGGTAAAAATATAAAAAAAATAATAATAATAATCCCCTAAAATAAAAATATAATATACCCATCAATAAATATTATTATGAAAAAAAACAAACAAACAATAAAAGTACACTTATTTGGTATCGTCGCGTCCGGAACGACCTGACCTATAGAACTGTCCCACTAGTTAACCCCTTTAGTGAACACGGTAAAAAAAAAAAGAAGCAAAAAACAGTGCTTTATCATCATACCGCCAAACAAAAAATGGAATAACACGCGATCAAAAAGACAAATATAAATAAAAATGGTACAGCTGAAAACTTCATCTTGTCCCGCAAAAAACAAGCCGCCATACAGCTCCATCAGCCGAAAAATAAAAAAGTTATAGCTCTCAGAATAAAGCGATGCAAAAAAATATTTTTTTCTATAAAATAGCTTTTATTGTGTAAAAGAGCCAAAAGATAGAAAAACAATATAAATGTGGTACCGCTGTAAAAGTACTGACCCGAAGAATAAAGCTACCTTATCAATTTTACCACACGCGGAACGGCATAAATTTAAAAAAAAACAAAAAAAAAAAAACAATTCCAGAATTGTTGGTTTTAGTTTATTCTGCCTCCCAAAAATCGGAATAGAAAGCGATTAAAAAATGTCACGTGCCTGAAAATGGCACCAATAAAAATGTCAACTCAGCCCGCAAAAAAACAAGCCGTCACATAATTATGGAAAAATTATAGCTCTCAAAATATGGTTATGCAAAAACTAGATTTTACAAAAAAATGCGTCTTTTAGTGTGTGACAGCTGTCAATAATAAAAACTCAATATGAATCTGGTATCGCAGTAATCTCACCAACCCGAAGAATAAAGTCGTCTAATCACTTATACCGCACGAGGAACGGCGTAAAAAATAAACTCTAGGGTTAGGGTTGTGCTAGGTTTAGGGTTGGAGTTAGGGTTGGGGTTCGGTTAGGGTTGGGCTAGGGTTATGGTTGGGGTTAGGGTTGGGCTAGGGTTATGGTTGGAGTTAGGGTTGGGCTAGGGTTAGGGTTGGGATTTTTTTCAAAAGTAAAAAAAAAAGACGATATGGCGACCAGTGTTGAGCGCAAGTGCTCGCTACTTGAGTTTGCATCGGGTGATCGGGTATGCACTGAGTATTGCGGGTGCTCAAGTGACATGCCCCATATGCTTCGAGGCCAAAAAAACCTTGCGGGGATTGCCTGCCATGCACGAGCGATCCCCACGTTTTTTTGGGGTGTCTAATAACCGTGAAACATGCGGACGGGGACTCGAGTATGTCACTCGAGCACACGCGATACATAGTGCATACCTGAGTACCCGATGCAAACTCAAGTAGCGAGCACTTGCGCTCAAGATTAATGACAACTTATTCAATATGATGACTGACCTAATGTAATCAAATTCTGTGTCGTACCTCTGGGTTAAAAATGTTCACTATACCCCTCGATAAAATCCTTGAGGGGTGTAGCTTCCAAAATGGTGTCACTTGTGGGGGGTTTCCACTGTTTAGGCACATCAGGGGCTCTTCAAACGCAACATGGCGTCCGCTAATTATTCAAGCAAATTTTACATTCAAAAAGTCAAATGGCGCTCCTTCCCTTCTGAGCCCTGCTGTGCGCCCAAACAGTGGTTTGCCCCCACATACCACGTATTGGCAAGCTCAGGAAAAATTGCACAACAAATTTTGGGGTCCATTTTTTACTGTTAACCCTGCGAAAATAAAAAAAATAGGGTCTAAAGTAACATTTTTGGGAAAAAAGTTAAATGTTAATTTTTTAATTCCACATTCCAAAAATTCCTGTGAAGCACCTGAAGGGTTAATAAACTTCTTAAATGTAGTTTTGAGCACCTTGAGGGGTGCAGTTTTTAGAATGGTGTCAC
Organism: Phyllobates terribilis; assembly: GCF_046119375.1. Lineage (NCBI taxonomy): Eukaryota > Metazoa > Chordata > Amphibia > Anura > Dendrobatidae > Phyllobates > Phyllobates terribilis. The sequence continues at coordinate 265,194,768 of NW_027362767.1, forward strand.
TTTTGGGAATTTTCTGTCATAAAGGCCCCTCAAAGTCACTTCAAATGTGATGTGGTCCCTAAAAAATGGTTTTGTAAATTTTGTTGTTGGAAAAATTAGAAATCGCTGGTCAACTTTTACCCTTATAACTTGCTAACAAAAAAAATTTTGGTTCCAAAATTGTGCTGATGTAAAGTAGACATGAGGTAAATGTTATTTATTAACTATTTTGTGTGACATATCTCTCTGATATAAGGGCATGAAAATTCAAAGTTTGAAAATTGCAAAATTTTCTACATTTTTACCAAATTTCAGATTTTTTCACAAATAAACGCAAGTGATATTGAAGAAATTTTACCACTATCATGAAGTACAATATGTCACGAAAAAACAATCTCAGAATCAGTGGTATCCATTGAAGCGTTTCAGAGTTAATACCTTATAAAGTGACAGTGGTCAGAATTGTAAAAATTGTCCTGGTCATTAACATGCAAACCACCCTCGGGGGGTAAAGGGGTTAACCCTTTACTGATATTATCAGTAATAGTATGTCCCTGTGCCCTAGGCCTTATGGACCAGGTACGTACTATTATACACTGCACCGTTCCCGGTACATTAACCCCCGAAATGCTGCGATCAAAGTGGACTGCAGCATTCCGGGAGCAAGAAGAGGTAAGCGCGCCCCTCTTACCTTGAATCGGGACTGCTCGCTGTGAGCATGGGGTCCTGATCACTGTCATAGTGACCCGATGTCGTGACGACATCCGGGTTACCAGGCATCAGAAAGTTACTTTGATCATGCGCAGTGCACGATCAAAGTAACTTGTGCCTGTGCAGGGCTTACAGCTTTCATAGCATAGAGATGCTGCTGCATCTCTATGCTATGCAAGCGATCTGCCTGCAAAAAATGAAAGTCCCATAGTGGGACAAAGTGTAAAAGTAAAAAGAAGTGTCAGAAAGTGAAAACAAAATAAAAAAAAAGAAAAGAAAAAATAATCCCCCAAAAATAAAAATATACTGTACCATAAATAAATATTATTATGAAAAAAACAAAAGTACACATATTTGGTATCGCCGTGTCCGGAACGACCTGATCTATAAAACGATCCCACTAGTTAACCCCTTTAGTGAACACGGTAAAACATAAAAAAAAAATGAAGCAAAAAATGATGCTTTATCAACATACCGCCAAACAAAAAATTTAATAAAACGTGATCAAAAAGACGAATGCAAATAAAAATGGTACCTCTGAAAACGTCATCTTTTCCCACAAAAAAAAGCCGCTATACAGCTCCATCAGCCGAAAAATAAAAAAGTTATAGCTCTCAGAATAAAGCAATGCAAAAAAAAATTATTTTTTCTATAAAATAGTTTTTATTGTGTAAAAGCGCCAAAACATAAAAAAAATATATAAATGTAGTATCATTGTAAAAGTACTGACCTGAAGAATAAAGCAGACTTATCAATTTTACCACACGGGGAGCGGAATAAAAAAAAAAACAATAAACAATTCCTGAATTGTTGGTTTTTGTTTATTCTGCCTCCCAAAAATCGGAATAGAAAGCGATCAAAAAATTTAATTTGCCCGAATATGGTACCAATAAAAACATCAACTCGTTCCGCAAAAAACAAGCCCTTAAATGACTGTCTGACGAAATATAGAAAAATGATTGCAAAAATAGTCTTTGCAAAAAAAGCGTCTTTTAGTGTGTGACAGCTGCCAAACATAAAAACATGATATGAATCTGGTATTGCTGTTATCTCACCGACCTGAATACCAAAGTCGTCTAATCACTTATACCGCACGAGGAACGGCGTTAAGAAATAAACTCTAGGGTTAGGGTTGTGTTAGTGTTGTGCGAGAGGTTAGGGTTGTGCTATTGTTAGGGTCTGTGAAGGATCCACACCTCGCCACCTGCCTGATGTCACAATTACGTCAGACGGAACACGTAATACGGATCTGCCCTTTGCACCAACGTGACGTTCCGCACCCCCTCGGGGACGCGTAAGGAAAGATTGGTACAGTTCTACACAGACACACCCTGTCCGCACGGGTACAGGAAGGCACCGGGAGTGAGAAGAGGTGGCCCACTCAGTCACTGACGTGGCACCACACTCGCTCACACCCCTGACAGGCTGAGAGGCCCCTTCCACTGACCCCTTTGAAACAGAACCTTGTTGGCCTGGTAGAGCTGCCACCAGTTTCCATTAGATATAACGGGATTTATATTGGACCAGAAACCAGCCCCAGTAGCGTGTTCGTTGGACCGAATAACGGACGTAAGGATTCGCGGATCAAGATAAAAGAGCAGCCCAAGGTTAAATTATATATTTAATCGCCTTAAGAACACATTAGACAATACACTATATACATAAGGATTATACACACACAATCAGGGCCGGCTCCAGGTTTTTGTGGGCCCCAGGCAAAAGAGACTCAGTGGGCCCCTTTAACACATACCACAATTCATGATGCAAAGATACAGCAGAGAAATATCTATATAGTACAATGCCAAAGATTTCACTTACTTCTTACATTACATGAGTGATATCTATTGTAAATTCTACAATAGCTCAGAAACCGGCAAATCCTCACATCGAACAGGGCAGAGCGGACAGTAGAGTCCTCCATACAGTATTATGAGCAGCATGTAATCCTCCATACAGTTTTATGGGCCCCATATATTGCTCCATACAGAATAATGGACCCCAGATATTGCTCCATACAGAATAATGGACCCCATATAATGCTCCATACAGAATGGACCCCATATAATGCTCCATAGAGAATAATTGACCCCATATATTGCTCCATACAGAATAATGGACCCCATATATTGCTCCATACAGAATAATGGACCCCATATAATGCTCCATACAGAATAATGGGCTCCATATATTGCTCCATACATAATAATGGGCCCCATATATTGCTCCATACAGAATACTGGCCCCCATATAATGCTCCATGCAGTATACTGACCCCCATATAACGCCCCATGCTGTATGGGTCCCATATAAATGTTCCATGCAGGATGGGCTCCATATAAATGTTCCATGCAGGATGGGCCCCATATAGATGTTTCATGCAGACTGGGCCCCATGTAGATGTTTCATGAAGGATGGCCCCCATATAGAGGTTCCATGCAGGATGGGCCCCATATAGAGGTTCCATGCAGGATGGGCCCCATATAGATGTTTCATGAAGGATGGCCCTATATAGATGTTCCATGCAGGATGGGCCCCATATAGATGTTCCATGCAGGATGGGCCCCATATAGATGTTCCATGAAGGATGGGCCCCATATAGATGTTCCATGCAGGATGGGCCCCTTATAGATGTTCCGTGAAGGATGGGCCCCATATAGATGTTCCATGCAGGATGGGCCCCAAATAGATGTTTCATGAAGGATGGGCCCCATATAAATGCTCCCTACATAATGGGCCTGTATAAAATCAAATACTCACCTCTCCTCTCCTGCCGCTGCTCTGCTCCAGACTCCTCAGCATTGCAGTCTTCCCACTCTCTACTTCACTGTGACTGCTCAGCAGAGGGCACGGTGGAAAGACGTCATCGTGCCCTCTGACCTGAGACGTCAGTCAGGAGACGCGGAAAACACCGGAGCTGCAGAGGAACGGGAGAGGTAAGTATTGTGCCGAGGCCCTGAGCAAGCGGGGGGGGCAGTCGCGGGCACTGGCACCGGACGTCTCCGCTCACAGGCCACATAGCGTGCCGGGGTGCCCGACGGCGAGTGGGCCCCCCGCCTGCTCAGGGCCCCGGCACTTGCCCGGGTACGCCGGGTGCTGACACCGGCCCTATACACAATGGTCAGAGATGCAAATACAATAGTAGTGGTACAAAAGATATAAGCAGTTATTAAGAGTCAGTTACCAGTCAGATGGAAGGCCTGGCTTGCGGAGGAGGGGCTGCCACATGGGAGGCTTTTTGGTCCCTCTCTCTTTTCTCTGACTTCCCTCACACGATATGTCATCGCAACCTCCCCAGAGAAAAAGCACTGGGCTAGGGCTGAAGGAGCATTTAACCTCTCTGAGTCACTCCCCTTACTGCCCCCTGGCTGGACCTAAATCTACACCCTTACTGCCCCCTGGCCTCCCTCAGCTAAAAACTCCAAAAAACTAAAATGGGTTATACTTCCATAATGGACGGTCCTGGGGAGCCGGTTTTGGTGTCATCGGATCCAGCCGGGCCCCAGCTATGCGTGGAGACCAAACACAGTGGCCCTAGGGGTTTCTGAGGGGCTGTGCCGGGTATCTGTCCATCCCTACGCGCTAGACAGGACTGGAAGCCAGGGTGACATTCCTCATTCTCCAGGGATCTCGAAAATCTAGGTTTTGAATAACTAGGACATATGGTATTCCCATAACTCGGTATTGAATTAAAATTGTCTGATACAAAGGGAAGGCCGCATGGCTTGGGTCTCCAGGGGGCTTCCTGTAGCAGCTCCTTGGCTGGGAGCTCACTGTCTCTCTGCCCCTTCCCTTCTTCTTAGCTGCAGAAGTGTCTGGTTACAGCTGTACACTGTAGACCTTTATAATCCCCTGCCAAACAGGACACAATGATTGACATGGGATTATCTCTCCAATATTCTTCACAGGGTTGTGTTAGGGTTGTGCTAGGGTTAAGGTTGTGCTAGAGTTGGGGTTGTGTTAATGGTTGGGATTTTTTCAAAAGTAAAGAAAAAAAAATGATGACGATATGGTGATTAGTGTTGAGCGCAAGTGCTTGCTACTTGAGTTTGCATCGGGTGCTCGGGTATGCACCGAGTATCGCGGGTGCTCAAGTGACGTGCTCGAGTCTCAGCCCCATATGTTTGCGACTGTTATACAACCAAAAAAAACCTTGCGAAGATTGCCTGCCATGCACGAGCGATATTCACGTGTTTTTTAGGTGTCATGAAACATGCGAACGGGGGACTCGAGTATGTCACACGAGCACCCGCAATACATGGTGCATACCCGAGTACCCGAAAAAAAAACTCAAGTAGCGAGCACTTGCACTTAAGACTAATGACAAATTATTCAATATGATCACTTAATGTTATCAAATTCTGTGTCGTACCTCTGGGTTCAAAATGTTCACTATACCCCTTGATAAAATAGTTGAAGGGTCTAGCTTCCAAAATGGGGTCACTTGTGGGGGGTTTCCACTGTTTAGGCACATCAGGGGGTCTCCAAACACGACATTGCGTCCACTCTCGATTCCAGCCAATTTTGCGTGCAAAAAGTCACACAGTGCTCCTTCCCTTCTGAACCCTGCCGTGCGCCCAAACAGTGTATTTTCCCCACATATGGGGTATTAAAAAAAATAAATAAATAAAAAATTTAGGGCTAAAAGATCATTTTTGTGGGAAAAAGTTAATTTTTTTATTTTCACGGCTCTACATTACAAACTTTAGTGAAGCACCTGTGGGGGTTCAGGGTGCTCACCACACATCTGGAGAAGTTCCTTGAGAGATCTAGTTTCCAAAATGGGGTCAGTTGTGGGCGGTTTCCACTGTTTAGGCACATCAGGGGCTCTCTAAACGCAGCATGGCGTCCGCTAATTATTCAAGCAAATTTTACATTCAAAAAGTGAAATGGCGCTCCTTCCCTTCCGAACCCTGCCGTGCGCCCAAACAGTGGTTTTCCACCACATATTGGGTATCGATTGACTCAGGAGAAATTGCACAACAAATTGCATCGTGCAATTTCTCCTGTTACCCTTATTAAAATGCAAAATTGAGGGCTGAAAAACATTTTTGTGGGTAAAATGTGAAAATAGTATTTTTACGGCTCAATGTTATAAACTTCTGAGAAGCACCTGTGGGTTCAAAGTGCTCACCACACATCTAGAGAAAATCCCTGAAGGGTCTAGAGTCCAAAATGGTATCACTTGTGGAGGGTTTCCACTGTTTAGGCACATCCGGGGCTCCCCAAACGCGACATGGCATCTGCTAATTATTCAAGCAAATTTTAAATTCAAAAAGTCAAATGGCGCTCCTTTCTTTCCGAACCCTGCTCAAACAGCGCTTTTTCCCCACATATGGGGTGTCGGCGTGTTCAGGAGAAATTGCACAACAAATTTTGGGGTCCATTTTTTCCTATTACCGTTGCGAAAATAAAAAAAAATTAGATCTAAAGTAACATTTTTGTGAAAAAAGTTAAATGTTAATTTTTTTCTTCCATATTCCAAAAATTCCTGTGAAGAACCTGAAGGGTTAATAAATTTCTTGAATGTGGTTTTGAGCACCTGGTCAACTTTTAACCCTTATAACTTACTAACAAAAAAAAATTTGGTTCCAAAATTGTGCTGATTTAAAGTAGACATTTGGGAAATGTTATTTATTAACTATTTTGTGTGCCACATCTCTCTGAATTAAGGGCATGAAAATTGAAATTTTGAAAATTGCAAAATTTTCACCAAATTTCCAATTTTGTCACAAATAAACGCAAGTCATATCGAAGAAATTTTACCACTATCATGAAGTACAATATGTCACAAAAAAACAATCTCAGAATCAGTGTGATCCGTTGAAGCGTTCCAGAGTTATTACCTCATAAAGTGACAGTGGTCAGAATAGTAAAAATTGGCCTGGTCATTAACGTGTAAACCACCTTCGGGGGTAAAAGGGTTAAAAATAACTGAACATGTGAATAGCAAGTTGTTTTCCCATACAAACTGATAGGACCATTCTTCTGATCGTTTTGTTAGTGATTTTTCTGCTATTTTTTTTGGAGTGGACCTGGAATGAATGTTCCCTAAGGCCGCATGCAGCTGCTTCAGGAAAGGCTGCTTTTCTAAGGAGGTTTTCTTTTTCTGAAGCAGTTTTGAAGAGTTTTTCCTGAAGCGTTCTTTGCAGCCTTTTGATTTGACAGTGTTTAATTTGGAGAGGTTTCCTTCATGATCCAATTCACTGATGTAACATGCACTTATTTTTCCTGAAGCACTTCCTGAACGCTAAAAAACTCATCGTAAGAACAGCATAAAGGATTAACATTGAAATGGATGGGAAAAGCAATCTTTGTGGCATTTTTGGAATGAATCTACTCAAACACCTCTGTATGCACATAGCCTTGAAGGCCCTTTACAAGAAAGGAGGAGTGGTGAGGTTGGTCAAAGAGATAGGTGCCATGCATTGATTATTACATTAGTCCAGGGTCATTGCTGGATGACTTTCACTTTTGCAGCTCTGACTACCTCTACTCATCTGGTCTTGTATCTTTGTGAACAGTAATTACTCTTCGCATTATCAGCACAACTAGGCTATGTGCACACGATGCATAATTGAAGCGGAAATTTCCGCTTCATTTCCGCATGTCCTTTTTCCTGGAAAACGCATGCGGAATTTGGCATGCGTTTTTCGCGCGTAATTCGCGCGTTTTGCACATGCGGAATTGCCTTGCGTTTTCTACTGCATTGTAGATGGCAATTCCGCATGGGTAAACGCACAAAGAATTGACATGCTGCGGAATTTTCCGCACATCAAAACGCTGCGGAAATTTCCGCACCATGGGCATTACAATTGCGGAATGCCATAGGGGACCATGGCAGAAGGCTAACATGCGTATAACATGCGTTTACGCTGCGGAAACTTCCGCACAAAATACGCATGAAATACGCATCGTGTGCACATAGCCTTAGGCTATGTGCCCACGATGCAGAAATGAAGCAGAAAATTTCTGCAGCATTTCTGCATCTCCCTGGCAGAAAAAACGCATGCAGATTGTGCATGCGTTTTTCCTGCAGAATACATGCGGATTCACATGCGTTTCCGCATGCAGATTGACAAGCGCTTTCCAGGCGATAGCATCACTTGGAAAGTGCTTGACAACTAGGTCACACTGTATAAATCCATGCAAACAGCATGGATTTATACAGTGTGACCGTAAAAATTAAAACAAATAAAGCTATACTCACCCCCGAGGCCCCGGCGTGGCTGCAGCGCTGCTTCCTGGCTGGTTCCCGGCTGCCGGCATATCGCGAGACAGAGCGATGAAGGGCCTGCGGTCACATGACTGTGACGTCACCGAAGGTCCTTCAACGCTGCTGGCATTCAGAGAGAAGCCTTCGGAAAGGTGAGTATAAACTTTATTTGTTATTTTATTCTTTTTTAACAGGTACAATGGTACCCAGGTCTGGATGAGAGTCTCCTCTCCTCCAGAACTGGGTACCATCCGCACATAGAGACGCATAGAAGCCGCTTTTAAAAATGTACAGTCGCGGTTTCTGTGCGTCTCAATGCAAGTCAATGGCGGGAGTTCCGCTGCGCTTCCGCAAAATTAAATGACATGCTGCGGATTTTTGTACGCAGCATAAACGCTGCGTACAAAAAAAAAAGAGAAATCCGCAGCATGTGCATAGAACATGCGGAATCCCCTTGGGGACCATGGGGTGCGGATTACCTAGCGTCTAACAAGCGTTTCCGCTGCGGAAAATCCGCAACAAAAACGCTTGTAATCCACAACGTGGGCACGCAGCCTCATACTGTTATCTGTAGGCACAATCTGTGATCATTAGGCTATGTGCCCACGTTGCATTTATGAAGCAGAAAATTTCTGCTGCATAAATGCAAGTCCTCTCCCGGAAAAACGCATGCGGAATTCCGCACGCGTTTATCGCGCATTTTTTCGCGCGTTTATCACGCGTTTTCCACATGCGGAATTGCCTTGCGTTTTTTATGCATTGGACAAAGGCAATTCCGCTTGCGGAAACGCAAAATTAAATGACATGCTGCAGATTTTTGAACGCGGCATAAACGCTGCGGAAAAATCCGCAGCATGTGCATAGAACTTGCGGAATCCCATTGGGGACCATGGGGTGCGGATATACATGCGTTTTTCAAGCGTTTACGCTGCGGAAATTCCGCAGCATATACGCTTGAAAAATGCTACGTGGGCACACAGCCTTAGGCTATGTGCCCAGGTAGCAGATTTGATGCAGAGCGTTTTTGCCTCTCTCTGGCAGAAAAAAACGCATGCAGATTTACATGCGTTTTTTCTGCCAGAGAGAAGCGTTTTTCCAGCGTTTTTACATGCGTTTTCGCATGCGTTTTTTCAAGCACTTTTCCAAGCGATTCTGAGCATCACTTGGAAAAGTGCTTGACAAGTTGGTCACACAATATAAATCCATGCAACCGGCATGGATTTATAATGTGTGAACAACTTAGATGCTTTAAATGCAGCATCTATAGTAAAAAAAAAAAAAAAAAAAAAGAATTAAAACGTTAAAAATATAAAAAAAAACCTGTATACTCACCTCTCCGGTCTCCTCCAGTCTGCTCCCGGCCGCGATCCTGCGATCCTCTCTCGTCGGCGTCCCGCAGTGTACTGTCAGGATCTGCAGTGACATCATTTAGTCAGCTGATGGTCACACGACCATCACCTGACCGCCGACGTCAGCGGTCGAGTGACCATCAGGTGACTAAATTACGTCACCGCAGGTCCTGACAGTACTCCGCGGGACGCCAAGCAGAGAGGACGTGGCCGGGAGCAGACCGGGGGCCGCCGGAGAGGTGAATATGCAGGTTTTGTTTATTTTTAACTTTTTTATTTCTTTTTTTCACCGCGTGGTAGCCAGGATGAAGAGGAGTTGTCTCCTCTTCATCCCGGGTACCACACGAACCGCGATTACGCTGAAAATTCGCGGCCATTGAATTTCATTGAAACGCAGCAAATCCACATATACCTGCGGGTTTGCTGTGTTTCAAAGTTCCTCAATGGCTGCGAATTTGCAGCGTAATCGCGGTAGAAATGGTCATGCTGCGTTTTGCAACGCAATGCGAATTCGGCGCGCAAATTAGCGCATCATGTGCACAGCACATCCGAATTCACATTGCTCTGCAAGGCAGACTGTTTTACAAGCGTTTTCGCGGCCGTAAAAACGACGCAAAAACGCTATAAAAACGCTACGTGGGCACATGGCCTTAGAGGCAAATATCAGCAGAACTGTCTCTGCAGTGCAGCTTGTGTTCCCCACCGCAGAGATTTGAACGGATGTAGGGGTAGATTATTCTGCCTGGTGGTATCAGCCAAGATACAGGAGGCTTTTGTAGCATGATACCTTATCTGATCACCTCATATTTGACATTGATACACTGTGTGCAGAATTATTAGGCAAGTTGTATTTTAGAGGATTATTTTTATTATTGATCAACAACTATGTTCTCAATCAACCGAAAAGACTCATAAATATCCAAGCTTAATATTTTTGGAAGTTGGAGTGGGGTTTTTTTAGATGTGGCTATCTTAGGAGGATATCTGTTTGAGCAGGTAACTATTACTGTGCAAAATTATTAGGCAATTTAATAAAAACCAAATATAATCCCATCTCACTATTTTCACCAGGTAAACCAATATCAGTGAACAAAATTTAGAAATAAACACTTCTGACAAGCAGAAACAAAAAAACAAAAAAATTAGTGCTCAATATAGCCACCTTTCTTTATGATGACACTCAACAGCCTTCCATCCATAGATTCTGGCAGTTGCTTGATCTGTTTTCGATCAACATTGCGTGCAGCAGCCACCACAGCTTCTCAGACACTGTTCCGAGAGGTGTACTGTTTTCCCTCCCTATAGATCTCACATTTTATAATGGACCACAGGTTCTCTATGGGGTTCAGATCAGGTGAACAAGGGCGCCATGTCATTATTTTTTCTTCTTTTAGACCGTTACTGGCCAGCCACACTGTGGAGTAGTTGGATGCATGTGATGGAGCATTGTCCTGCATGAAAATCATGTTTTTCTTGAACGATACCGACTTCTTCCTGTACCACTGCTTGAAGAAGTTGTCTTCCAGAAACTGGCAGTAGGTCTGGGAGTTGAGCTTCACTCCATCCTCAACCCGAAAAGGTCCCACAAGTTCATCTTTGATGATACCAGCCCATACCAGTACCCCACCTCTGGGGTCAGAGTCGGAGTGCAGCTCTCTGCCCTTTATTGATCCAGCCTCTAGCCCATCCATCTGGCCCATCAAGAGTCACTCTCATTTCATCAGTCCATAAAACCTTTGAAAAATCAGTCTTAAGATATTTCTTGACTCATTCTTGACGTTTTATCTTATGTTTCTTGTTCAAAGGTGGTCGTTTTTCAGCCTTCCTTACCTTGCCCATGTCCCTGAGTATCGCACACCTTGTGCTTTTTGATACTCCAGTAACATTGCAGCTCTGAAATATGGCAAAACTGGTGGCGAATGGCATCTTGGCAGCTTCACGCTTGATTTTCCTCAATTCATGGGCAGTTATTTTGCGCCTTTTTTGGCCAACACGCTTCTTGCGACCCTGTTGGCTATTTGCCATGAAACGCTTGATTGTTCGGTGATCACGCTTCAAAAGTTTGGAAATTTCAAGACTGCTGCATCCCTCTGCAAGACATCTCACAATTTTGGACTTTTCAGAGCCCGTAAAATCTCTCTTCTGACCCATTTTGCCAAAGGAAAGGAAGTTGCCTAATAATTAAGCACACCTTATATAGAGTGTTGATGTCATTAGTCAACATCCCTCCTCATTACAGAGATGCACATCACCAGATTTACTTAATTGGTAGTTGGCTCTCAAGCCTATGCAGCTTGGAGTAGGACAACATGTATAAAAAGTATCAAAGTGATCAAAATACGCATTTGCCTAATAATTCTGCACGCAGTGTATAAACTCCCTAGCAAATATAACATCCTGTGTCATTCTCTTGAGCTGTGCTTTTTGGACCTGGCAAAGGTAGTTGACAACCACTATGGCCAGCGTAAGAGAACATCAGAGGTTTAGCTTTCCCTCAATTTTGATTTACCCTGTTATGTCCCCTGTGGAGACACGAGGGTCAGTGGGTGCTCTCATCTGCTGGCCCGGCTATCTTTAGAAAGACCGAATGAACCAGGGTTCATCCGACTGAACGCCCGCCCTCCTTTACTGTAGGCAGAATACTACTCAGACAACACAGGGTGAGGGTAAAACATTGTGGCAATAATTTATTGAATCACAAACAGACAATAACATATAGAACAGTCCCAGCAAATACACAAAATGGTGCAAAAGACAGAGTCTCACCCTTCCGCTGACTCACCGGGATTAGAGCAGCTGCAGCTTTGGGGCATCCAGGGCCTATTACCCCAACCGGTAGCACCCCGCTGTTGGCAGGCACCCACAGAGAGGAGGTAGCGGCAAGCTTAGGAAGCTAATCAAGTGCAGTGAGGTATGTGGTGAGGTGACCTGATTGTCCCAACATGGATTCTTCAGAACGTTTTTGAGGGTTCAGTGATGGTCAATGGAGCAGGTCTGTATTCCTCCAGCTAGGGCCATGGTCCCTTAAGCTGGCATCCTGTAGAGTCTGTATTTGCAGAAGGTTATAGATCCCGTTTTATACCCACATCTGTGGTTCAGGCCATCATTCACAGGCCAGAGGGAAGGTGGGAACAGATTTACTCTCATTGTTTAAGTATTTAATCTATCTGCATAGTTTGGCCTTCACAGTTTTGCAGATCAACAAGCATGGACTTATACAATGGGTAATCAACATATTAGCAAACATCGATTGTTCAATAACCCTGCGTCCCAATCCTCCAAAGATAGCAACACAATCACCTGTTGGAGCTGATATAATAGGTAAACAGAAGTCAATCAACAATTTACAAACATCAATTCAAGAGTCAAAGTTCAGACTCATATGAACAATTCTTTGTGTCACCTGGCCTACTGAAAATATATCATTAATACACTCAAGGTCCAATTATAATTGCTTCCCAATTATCATATCTTCACAACAAGAAGCTAGTATCCTATTACACTAGTTTCAATAGGAAGAGAACCAATATACATTTAAAATAAATATTTTTATTTTATACAAGAGGGGGCGTAACCAACTCCCGTTCGAGTAACTATATATACGCTGTTTAGCAGCTGTCTCACGTTAGTTACATGAACGGGAGTTGGTTACGCCCCCTTTTGGAAGAAGCCCAAGGCGAAACGGCGTCGTCGGGGTACAGACCAGCACTACCACCTACTTTCTGACACTACTAATTTGTAAGCATATTTTCTAAATCATTGGTCACAGAGACGGTAATATGGCAGAAACACCAACAAAAATCCCTAGCCTGGCCCCTGTATATATTTAACTACTCAATGGTTTTTACTTGAACAGATTTCGTCACTTGCACTTTATATTGGTATACAGAGTTGTTTTTCACATATTAGAACTGCTGTTGATGGTTAATGGGACAGGGGGTATGAAAGGGCTTTTTACTAAATGACCTTGGCACTTGCACCTTATACTTTTTTGCACCTTAAATATGGGGATAGGTGGAAATGTGGCACCCCAGGTCTGGTCGCCACAGTGGCAGCAATGTCATGTCTGAGAGCAGGTGGGAGGTTCCCTGGTTGGGGACAATTAGCATGCAGCACCTCCTGCCTCAGTCCAGGGAGGGGAGAAACCTGCCCTTTATAAACTGGATCTGGGGCGGGGTTAGAGAGAGAAGTTAGAGACAAGTTCCAGACAAGGTTCCAGTGAAGTTGCAGATAGGGACAGGTCAGCAGCAGGCTGAGGAGTCCCTGTAGGCAGAGGAGGAACACGAGGCCAGGAGGGGAGCTAGCAGAGCTCATCCTGGCTAGAGACTTACAAAGCCGGACACTGGAGTCCGAGGCTGTGTGGGTTATAAGCCCAGCAGCAGAAAACCACCACGCAGGGGACTTCAAGTCCTCTGGCCCAAGGAAGCCCAGAGGCTCAGCCACACGAGAGGGACCACTACTACCCGGAGGGGTGAGAAGTACGGAAGGCCCGAGTCGCCAGTCATACGGGCGAGAACAACACGGTACACTCAGAGACGTGGGCTACCACCACACTACAGCGGGATAGCCAAGAAAGAGTGAAGTCAGCATGTTAGGCCTACACACTCCCCCTGACCAGCGGGATTTCCCAGTTGCTCTCAGACTGACCAGGCCTCCATTGTTAACCTGTATTCCGGACGGGTCTCTTAATACCGCCAACAGTAAAGACCCTGAATTGCATGACAGACTCCGTGTGGTTACTGCTGCTCCCGCGCACAATCACCCCCAACATCCCTATTTACTGCCCTGAGGCTATACTCCTCCCGTGGGAGAGTTATACTACCCTCAGCTGCACCCACAACACCAGCCTCAGCGGTCTGCCCTGCAGCGGCGGTTCACTCTGACCGCAATCCACGGGTGGCGTAGTCGGACATTTAATCACAAAACCCTATAAATAGACCGCCATTTGGGTTGACCACCCTGATCCACGGGACCGGGTCCCCGCCACGCAAGGACTACAACCCCCAGCGTCCACAAAAGGTCCGGTTCCGGGTATCCCCACACACACACGGCCCAGGGGGTGCGTCACAATCAAACATTAATTTATAGAATACAGATCTGTTACAGTCATTGTGATTTCAGCTTGTGGTTGGTAGTGGTTGTATTTTGAAAGTACCTGTATTTTCCTAATGTTTATTTTAAATTGTATAAAATAAAAATATTTATTTTAAACTTATGTTGGTTCTCTTCCTATTGAAACTAGTGTAATAGGATACTAGCTTCTTGTTGTGATGATACTGAAAATATACGTCTGGCATAATTAAGATTAAATACTGTGTCGTTACATCCCCATTCCGGAGACTTAGAAAGTAGGGTGAAAGTTGTAATAGAAATTATTTTAAAAACTATATGCACTATGGAAGTCCTTTCTATACTTCTTCAATACATCAAAAATAAATAAATGAAATATATTTTCAAATAGTTTTGATTAAAAAAAAACTGCTCTGTTTCTACAGCTCCTGTGCAAAACTAAGTCTCTATTTGACTACTGATCAGAGATGAGGGAATCACATTGAAAAAATTTGCTGCAAATCCAATCTCACATCCCCTCGGTCCTCCCCATACCTCTCCCACAATCGCCGGTCATTAAATTGCCTCCTCTATCTTCTATTTTCTTCTCTATCCAGGCCTCCGGCGCCTCTATTCTTGAGTGGGTGCACTTTGTCACGTGGGAAGCGATAAATGACACGAGCGTTAATGACCTGCATCATGCCGCGCACAGTCACATGGGGTCATTGATGTGAGTCAATGAAGAACAGCAGCATTGGCAGCCCACAACAAGAAGTCAAAGGATAAGCAATTGGAGGATTGGGCAACTGATGGATAGGTTTGAGAAGTACCAGGTGAACTGAGAATAATCATTTATTGTTAATTTAACCCGTTCCACGTTCAAATAATCCAGCAAAATGGTAGCTGGCTTCACATTGTTTTGTTGAATCTCTTGCAAATAGAATCCCCCCAAATTTTCAGATTTGTAGAATACAAATTTTTGGGGAAATTTGTACTAAATTAAATTTGTTTTAAATCAATAAAATCATATCTACTACTGACCTATGAACAGTATGTTACCAAGGACTGATAATCCCTGGCAAGCATGCCGTACAGTACACATATAATACTTTCATAGGATGTGTTATCACAGTTCCCTATAGTAGTCTGTGCATAGTTGCTGTCCTCATTTTGAAAGCAATTTTCATTTTGATAGTACTGGCTTCTTGCTTAATTTTTAATTTTACTCTAACTATGAATCTCAGGCATTTGCATTTGAAATCACCCTCTCCAAATCCAGGACAGCCAATGATCTGAAGAGTAGATTTATTAAATATTTATACGATTTGCCATTAAAGCTCTTTGGTGCCTTGTTTCTGCCAGGAAACTTTTTATGCTTTGCTGAATTTGTGAGCGCTCATTATTAATTAAACATATTATATTTACTGGTGTGGCTCACACTAGCCCGTATCTAAACCCATCACGTATGATACAGTCTCGGAGAAGCTTACATATCAGCAACTCAACATACCAAGGACAAATCTTTAAAACCTGTCTGGGTCCCAGGCGACAATGGACAGATGGTGACGGTCACTATACATAGTAGTTGCCATGAGAACCTAGCAGCAATCCGAATATAGACCCAGCATACTCTTAGCTTTATGTTGTCTGCAAGTAGAGAAATCTACAGATAGACTGCACACTGCATCGAGCTAATGCTTATTAAAAGAAGCACGCTGCGTTATTATTTTATGTAAAGGATTTCATAACACTTAGAAAAAAAAAATGAGTCCGCTATCCACATACCATGGCCAAGACAGGGTGGCTAACCTGCGGCACATCTCCTACACAACCCCATCCTCAACTTGTATGGATGATATAGAAAGAGCAGATCTTGGATGACCAATTAACAGTAAGAGCAGAAGCATGAGAGCTAGTATGGCTGAAATGCCAGCTACTCTGTTTTGAAAACTGTGAAAATGGGTGGTCCGATTACATGGACATATTCCTGCCACTGACATCCGAGTGCAGTTCGATGTTTCACAAGCACCCATAGACTTGTATGGGTGACAATGATCCAATCATCAGTGCACTCGCAGCATGCTGTAATTGTTTTCTCAAGCCGAATCAACATGAGAAAATAATATTGTGGGGCAGTGCAAATCAGCGATAACATTGGATAGCACTTGGCCGCGTTATACAGTTGTGTGAGCGAGCCCTAAATTGTATTATATATGTGATAGTAAGTTACCAATATGCATTAGTAGTTGCTGACCTATGCCTTGATGGTGGTCACTGAGCTATTGAGCCTCATTCATTTCATTGTAAGCCACATCTATCTGGAGAATGAGGCTTTGCTGCACGCTGCTGTCAGTGGAGAGGTGGCCGTGCATGCGCCGGTCTACTTGTAGACTTGAGCCTGCGTGCTCACCAAGTTTAAAAACTCTAATACTCTAATGAATGGAAGGAGCTTTGCATGTGGTCCATGTGACGTACTAAAAACCAGATAAATAGTAAATAGTGGGTTTTAACCTTTTACCACCTTGGGTTTTTCAGTTTTTTGCTTCTCTTCTTCCCAGAGCCATAACTTTTCTATTTTTCAGTCAATATGGCCATTTAAGGGTTTGTTTTTTGTGAGACAAGTTATACTTTCGAACAACACCATTGGTTTTACCATATTGTGTACTGGAAAATGGGAAAAAATTCAAAGTGTGGTAAAATTGAAAAAAAGTGCAATTCCACAATTGTTTTTTTTTATTTTCTTTTTACCATGTTCAGTAAATGCTAAAACTGACCTGCCATTATGATTCTCTAGGTCATTACGAGTTCGTAGACACCAAATATGTATAGGTTCTTTTTTATTTAAGTGGTGGAAAAAAAATCCAAAGTTTGCAAAAAAAAAAAAGTCCCCATTTTCAGAGACCCATAGCGTCTCCATTTTTCAAGGTGTGGGTCCGGGTGGGGGCTTATTTTTTGTGCACCGAGCTGACGTTTTTATTGATACCATTTGGGGTAGATACAATCTTTTGATTGGCTATTATTGCAATGTTGCGGCGACCAAGAAAACGTAATTCTGACGTTTTTATTTTTTTTCTCATTAAGACATTTACCGATTAATTATTTTTATTTATTGATAGATCGGGCGATAGCAAATATGTATATTTGATTTTTTATTGTTTTATTTTGAATGGGGAAAAAGGGGGTGATCTGAACTTTTAGACTTTTTTAATATTTTTAAAAACCTTTTTTTTAACTTTTCACATGCTTCAATAGTCTCCATGGAAGACTTGAAGCTGCAATCATTCGATCGCCTGTGCTACACACAGCAGGGCGCTGGTCGGCGCTCATAGCACCCTGACAATGACAACCGCAAGGGTCTCATGCAGATCCCAGGTTGTCATGCCAACCCATCAGCGACCCATGGTCATTTGAAAAGGGGCGTCAATGGGCTTGACTAGTGACGTCCTTTCGCTGCGGCCATGTTAAATGCCGCTGTCAGAGATTGACAGCGGCATTTAACATGTTAACAGCCATGGGTGGGTCGCGATTACACCCTGGCTGTTAGGGGCACATGACAGCTGATTACATCAGCTGTCATGTCCCCGGAAAGGTGCGAGCTCAGCACTTCAGCACAGGAGCCTGCACCAAAGAGGGGGATGCGACGTTGGACGTACTCATACGTCCAAGGTCATTAAGGGGTTAACCTTTACAGCATTTATTGTGCAGTAAAAAATATCAGGCAACATGCTTTTCCAGGTCAGTATGATTACGGCGATACCAAATTTGTATATTTATTTTTTTATTATTATTATTTAAAGGGAACCTGTCAACACGAAAATGCAGTCCAATCAGCAGGCAGCATGTTAAAGAGCAGGGGGGAGCTGAGCAGATTGATATATAGCTTTGTGAAAATAGTCCCAGCCTTAGGCCACGGCCCCACTATCAGTATTCAGTCAGTATTTTTTCTCAGCAGTGGGAGACAAAACCAGGTGAGGAACAATCAGAGAAAAGGTAGAATAGAAACAAGTCACCAATTCTGCATTTATCACCCACTCCTGTTTTTGGCTCCCACTCCTGAGAAAAAATACTGACTGAATATTGACCAAATACTGATAGTGGGGCCATGGCCAAAGGCCGGAGTCACACCAGCGTATGACATCCGAGGCGAGAGCTTCGGATGCGATATGCTAATGACCCTCAGCTTTTGCTCTTCTGCGGCGTGAGCAGAGTGTCATGCTACTGTCCTGCGATTCTCTCGCTTGAGAAGTTTGCAGCACAGCTGCGGAGGAGATGGAGAAATTATTTTCTCCATCTCCTCCCTGACCTGACTCTGCATATATTGGACTGCACTGGGATGACATCTGAGTGCAGTCTGATGTTTCAAACGCACCCATAGACTTGTTGTACAGTAGTGTGACCCCGGCTGAACCGGTTACATAGGTTGAAAAAAGATCTAGGTCCATGAAGTTCCACCTTTCTCCACCAATTATATATTTTTGTCACTAAATTATCTATAACCCACAATATTATGTGTACTGAGGAAATCATCCAGCCCTTTTTTAAAAGCTATTATAGTGTCTGCCATTACTACCTCTTGTGGTAGGGCATTCCACAGTCTGACTGCTCTAACTATAAAGAACGCTGTGTTTTATTCATTTAAACCTCCGCTCTTTCTGGTATTTTGGGTCCAGTGGGCGGTGCCATCAGTGATTGACAGCTGTCTCTGTGTGCACACTTAGGGTATGTGCCCACGTAGCGTTTTTCAAGTGGATATGCTGCGGAATTTCCGCAGCGTAAACGCTTGTGAAACGCTATGTTAACCGCCCCCCATGGTCCCCAAGGGGATTCCGCAAGTTTGATGACCATGCTGCGGATTTTTCCGCTGCGTTTATGATGCGGGGAAAAATCTGCAGCATGTTCATTAATTTTGCATTCCCGCAAGCAGAATTGCCTTTGCAATGCAATAAAAAACGCAAGGCAATTCCGCATGTGGAAATCGCGCGATAAACGCACGATAAACGCCTGCGGAATTCGGCATGCGTTTATCCGGGAGAGGACATGCAGAAATGAAGCAGAAAATTTCTGCTTCATTTCCGCAGCGTGGGCACATAGCCTTATAGGAAGAAAGCTGTCAGTAACTGATCAGTTAGTCCCACTGGACTGGAAATCCCAGGAAGAGCAGAGGTTTAAATGAATAAAACATGTTATAGGCTATGTGCCCACGATGCAGAAATGAAGCGGAAAATTTCCGCTTCATTTCTGCATGTCCTTGTCCGGAAAAACGCGCGCGGAATTTGACACGCGTTTTTCACATGCAGAATTGCCTTGCGTTTTCTAATGCATTGAGAAGGCAATTCCACATGCGTAAACGCACAAATAATGGACATGCTGCGGAATTTTCCGCACATCAAAAACGCTGCAGAAAATTCCGCAGCATGGGCATTGAAATTGCGGATTTACATAGGGGACCAAGGATTACCAAGCGTTTTACAAGCGTTTACGCTGCAAAAATTCCACAGCAAAAACGCTTGAAAAAAGCATCGTGGGCATGGACCCATACTGAAACCAGGGCTGTGGAGTCGGAGTCAGTGCTCATTTTGGTGGAGTCGGAGTCGGTATAAAATGGACCGACTCAGACTCCCAAAATATATAATAAATTGGGTACAATAGTTCAATACAGAATGTGCTGAATATTTTTTCATAGGAATTTGGGAAAGTTATGAAATGTCCTATAAATGGCTGTTGTATTCCTGATCTAAGGCTACATTCACACACAGCATTTTTGCTGCGTTTTTGAGGATACGTTTTTCAGCTGCAAAAGCAGATCAGCTTTTTAAAAAACCGCATCACCTGAAAGTTTTTTGAGCTCATAGATAATGTTTTCAATAGCAAAAGCAGATTAGAAAAACGCCGCACAAACTGACATGCTCATTCTTTGTGAGGATCCGTTTTTGAGCCCAAAAACGGATCCTCACAAAACTATGTGTCTGAATATCATATCTTGAAACCCATTGACTTTGCTGGGATGCCCAGAGTCACTGCATTTTACTACAAAAAATGGATCCGCAAAAACGCTGTGTGTGAATCATGGCCGTAGCCAGCGAGGGGCAGGGGGGCAGCTGCCCCCCCCCCCAGAAGCAGGGGCACGCACCTATCAAAACTCACTTGTATGCTGCAGTGCTCCCGTCTTGCACGGGCTCCAGACTGCAGGGGGCAATCTCCCCTCCTGTCCTGTCTTCTGCCGTCTTCACCAGAGAGAGGAGGGGGAGGTGTGCCTGCCCTGCACAGGATCCGATTCCTGGTCCCTGAGCTGGAGAAAGTGAGAAAGTGAAAGTACTACTGCTCATCTCTGTCACAGGAAGGTAACTAATGCTAATATTGTAGGTGATTATTATGTGCTCTCTGTACAATGTGTGAACTATATGTGCAATGTACTATTTGCTGTCTGCAGCTGTCATCTGTCTATCACACTCTATCTATCCCTCCATGTATTCATCTATCTATCCCTCCATCTATCTGTTCATCTATCCTTTAATTTATCCCTCTATCTATCCATCCATCCATCCATCTATCTATCTATCCATCCTTTCATCTATCCCTCCATCTATCCATCCATATGGCTATCTATTATCTATCTATCCATACATTTATCCATCCATCCATCCCTGTATCTATCTATCTATCTACCTCTCCATCTATCCATACCTCTATTTACCTATCCATCCCTCTATTAATCTATCTATTCCTCCATCTATCCCACTATCTATCTATCTATCTATGAATCTATCTATCTAACCATCCATTTATCCATATCTGTCTATCCATATCTTATTTGTACTAAAAAGAATGAAGATCTGACTGAGGTAGCAGTTAGGATGAGTGGCCTACAGGAGGACTGCCAGGAGCAAGAGGACTTGGGTCCTGAGAGTGCTACTGCTGCCATATCTTCATCCTCATCAGATGAAGAGTTTGACTTTGACAAGTATTTGGATGACATGGAGCAGGCAAAGTGTTGACGCAAGGAAAAAGATTTCACTCCGTCTCCTATAACAAGCAGATTGACCATATTTCAGCAAAATGTTTCACTTGCTCTCAAAGAAATAGAAAAATTCAACCGTTCATCAAAACTGACTGTGCATGAGGCAATTCCTTTATACCCGGAAATTGTTAGAGATGTTGCCCATGAGGTTACGGCTTCGCCTCCAACCCAAGTTAGTGTAGAGAGGTTGTTCTCTAGCCTTAAAATTATTAGGTCAGATTTTAGGTCATCTATGAAGGAGGATCTGATGGAGGCAATTCTATTTCTTAGAACAAATTCATAGACTGCACAAATGTTATTTAGTATGTTTTTGTTGAAAACTTTTTTTTGCCACTTACATAGTTTATCAGATAGTGTTATATATATATATATATATATATATATATATATATATATATATATACACATAGTACAGACCAAAAGTTTGGACACACCTTCTCATTTAAAGATTTTTCTGTATTTTCATGACTATGAAAATTGTACATTCACACTGAAGGCCTCAAAACTATGAATTAACACATGTGGAATTATATACTTACCAAAAAAGTGTGAAACAACTGAAAATATGTCTTATATTCTAGGTTCTTCAAAGTAGCCGCCTTTTGCTTTGATGACTGCTTTGCACACTCTTGGCATTCTCTTGATGAGCTTCCAGAAATGGTCTTCCAACAATCTTGAAGGAGTTCCCAGAGATGCTTAGCACTTGTTGGCCCTTTTGCCTTCACTCTACGGTCCAGCTCACCCCAAACCATCTCGATTGGGTTCAGGTCTGGTGACTGTGGAGGCCAGGTCATCTGGTGTAGCACCCCATCACTCTCCTTCTTGGTCAAATAGCCCTTACACAGCCTGGAGGTGTGTTTGGGGTCATTGTCCTGTTGAAAAATAAATGATAGTCCAACTAAACACAAACCGGATGGAATAGCATGCCGCTGCAAGATGCTGTGGTAGCCATGCTGGTTCAGTATGCCTTCAATTTTTAATAAATCCCCAACAGTGTCACCAGCAAAGCACCCCCACACCATCACACCTCCTCCTCCATGCTCCACAGTGGGAACCAGGCATGTAGAGTCCATCCGTTCACCTTTTCTGCGTCGCACAAAGACACGGTGGTTGGAACCAAAGATCTCAAATTTGGACTCATCAGACCAAAGCACAGATTTCCACTGGTCTAATGTCCATTCCTTGTGTTCTTTAGCCCAAACAAGTCTGTTCTGCTTGTTACCTGTCTGGTGGTTTCCTAGCAGCTATTTTACCATGAAGACCTGCTGCACAAAGTCTCCTCTTAACAGTTGTTGAAGAGACGTGTCTGCTGCTAGAACTCTGTGTGGCATTGACCTGGTCTCTAATCTGAGCTGCTGTTAACCTGCGATTTCTGAGGCTGGTGACTCGGATAAACTTATCCTCAGAAGCAGAGGTGACTCTTGGTCTTCCTTTCCTGGGGCGGTCCTCATGTGAGCCAGTTTCTTTGTAGTGCTTGATGGTTTTTGCAACTGCACTTGGGGACACTTTCAAAGTTTTCCCAATTTTTCGCACTAACTGACCATCATTTCTTAAAGTAATGATGGCCACTCATTTTACTTTACTTAGCTGCTTGTTTCTTAAAATAATACAAATTCTAACAGTCTATTCAGTAGGACTATCAGCTGTGTATCCACTTGACTTCTGCACAACACAACTGATGGTTCCAACCCCATTTATAAGGCAAGAAATCCCACTTATTAAACCTGACAGGGCACACCTGTGAAGTGAAAACCATTTGCGGTGACTACCTCTTGAAGCTCATCAAGAGAATGCCATGTGTGTGCAAAGCAGTCATCAAAGCAAAAGGTGGCTACTTTGAAGAACCTAGAATATAAGACATATTTTCAGTTGTTTCACACTTTTTTGTTAAGTATATAATTCCACGTGTGTTAATTCATAGTTTTGATGCCTTCAGTGTGAATGTACAATTTTCATAGTCATGAAAATACAGAAAAATCTTTAAATGAGGTGTGTCCAAACTTGTGGTCTGTACTGTATGTAATCAATATTACATAGTATATTACATATTTACAATTTATTACAGTTTTTTGTGTTCTAAAGTTGTATTCCAATAAATATATATTATGTTCTATCTAAATATCTTGATTATTGTATCATAAAAATTATTAAATGTCTGATGTTCACATTGTACTACAATAAATTTTTCACTTAAATATAAGCAATATATGTGGGAGTCGGAGTCGTGGAATCGGTGTAAGGGAAATTGAGGAGTCGGAGTCGCAGGTTTGGCTTACCGACTCCACATCCCTGACTGAAACTATATATCAATCTGCTCAGCTCCCCCTCCTCTATAACATGCTGATTGCCCATTGGACGGCATTTTCATGGTGACAGGTTCACTTTTAAGGGGTTCACAGAACCAATTGTAGACAGCACTCCTTAGGAAGTTTCATATATAAGTTCTTTATTTCTCCATATGATAGATCTGAATGGTCTTTTTCAAGTTAACAAGTACCCCATATGTGACATGCAGAAGTAGTGCTGTAGCTTTAAAAGCATTCAGCACCTATTAGAAGTAACACAAGCACAGGAGAAGGGGAGTGTTTTAGCAGAGCCCCAAGGGGATTGTGGGGACGTTGTTTACTGAGTTGCCGGAGCCAAAGAGAAAGGTGGCTTATGATCTGTATCTCACAGAAGTCAAGGGAACAGAATTCAGGTCAGGAGGGAAGCTAAACAAAAGTCAGTTAGACTCCCTGAGCTAACAGTGTGGAGTATTA
Source organism: Phyllobates terribilis (assembly GCF_046119375.1). Classification (NCBI taxonomy): domain Eukaryota; kingdom Metazoa; phylum Chordata; class Amphibia; order Anura; family Dendrobatidae; genus Phyllobates; species Phyllobates terribilis. The sequence goes on from NW_027362767.1 coordinate 265,218,846, forward strand.
TTGGCCAGGAAGATAAGGGCTGGAAGGAAGCCTGTCATAGAGATTATCTCCCTCATTATACCCTTTCCCCCCTAGATCTCCATGCAGGATAAAGAATGCTGTGTAAAACTGAGTCACTGTGAAGGAAAAACCTATGGTTGTGTATGCATTAGAACTGAGCTACCGGATAATAGACTGTGTACTGCTGTGCTACAAAGGAGACTGTACTGTTATTACTGGAGCCTGTTGCTCAAAGAGACATTTGCATTGCACTGGCCATGCCTGATTAAATGTTACTGTTCTACCTTTTATGAAGACCCTTGTCAGATGTGTCTGGTCAGCAACTGAATCTATTGTGTACCTGAGAGAAGCTGCAGCCTATGGTCGCCCTGAGTAACGGTTTCCCCAGGATTCCAATGAATTCATGTAACCGGTCTCGCCCCTATCTAAACTTAGGCGGTGTGTGTGTAACATTGGTGGCCCATACAGGGAATGCTGAGCGGGAATTAGCGTGTATAGGGAGAAGAGGAAAAGTGTCTGGAAAAACACAGCAGCACAGCACCTCAACTCAACTCTGTTACACCAGTTAAAGGGGACCAGCCCTAAAGAAAAACTCACTAGCAGCAATGGATGTGGAAATACAAATGGACAGAATAAATGAGCTGCTTCTTTAGTTAACCTGTGAAGAACTGAGAACAGTAGCAGAACATGTAAAGATGTCAGTAGAACAGATTACACAACCGCAGGCAACAGCTGCCATTAATGCAAAAATGGATGAGCTGGGGGAGAAAGAAGCTGAAGACGTCATGGGGACATTCCTCCAGGAATTAACACAGTTTCTAACCAGGTTGAAGTTGGAGGATGGAGGGACAGCACCAATTACCAAAAGCGGGAATCTTGGTCCACAGACTGAACTACAGGAATTAAAAGAACAATTGAAAGCCCTAACAACAGCCCTACAGGAATCTACCAAAACCTCTGAACGGGTGATAGACTCAGACAGAACCTTTAACCTGCTCGGGTTAGGTAAATCAGGGAGACGGTCCTCAATAACAACACAAATCACCATAAGGAAAGAATTCAAGATCCTGGGACAGATTGGAGAGTGTGAACAGAAAGAGAGACTATCTTATAGGAACTAGTTGCTCCAAATCGATGCAGGTTTACAGAAAGGCTACCAGCCAGATGAGATCGTTGAGGGGGTGGTGAAAGCCATCAGCCCAGGACTGAACCTCTGTAGTATGCTAGAAATGAAAAGTCAATTGACCTTGCAACAGCTGAAGATGATTTTAAAAGGGCACTATAAAGAAGACAGTACTTCAGAATTGTTCCACCGACTCATTAACCTCTCACAGAAAAATAATGAATCATCCCAAAGTTTCTTGTTCAGAGCAATTGAACTGAAGGATAGACTGTTTCTTTGTATCCAGAGATGTAGAAGCGGAGAAGTTTGATGCTGGACTAGTCCAGAAGAAGTTCTTGAGATCATTGGGAACGGGATTAATCAGCAAAGATATCAAGTTGCAGCTAAAACAGTAGAAGATCCTGGCATTTTGGACGAAGTCCTAATTGAAAAAAATTAATGAGGCCGCTAGTTTGAAGTCAGAGAGCGAACAGAAGTTAAAGAAAGGCTCTGCTCCTAAAATCACCAAAATGAGTCAGCTGAAGTTGGATACCCCCCGTCTCGCCCCTATCGGTGGCCAGTCCGAAGATCATCATAGAGAGTGTGGGGCGACTGGTAACCGCGACACGGAGGCGGCCCCAAAAGCGAATCCAAATCTCACCAAAACCCAAGAACGGCGCAGGAGGTAAAACGGCTGCGTCAGTACTATCCTCAAGTGTGCTACCGTCTACAACAGCTGCAAGGGAGACAGGGGCATCGGTTACTTAATGCCCAGTGCGGAGGTCAAACGATGTACTCTTGGGAGGAGGATTCCTCGGTCAGTAAGATAGCCTCATCAGCCTAATCGGTGAATGGTGTTTTATACAGTGCCAGCTAGATGGACTCCTAGTAAAAGCACTGTGGGACACAGGAGCCCAAGCGAGCCTTTTAAATGAAGAATGGAGAAGGCGCTACCTGCCACACACTTCCTTCAGTCACTAAAAGAACTTTTGGGACCAGTGGAACTCCACGGCAAAGCCGTCAACCAGACCAACATCCCTTCCATAGGCTGGGTGGAAGTGACTTTCCAACTCAAGGCCACGAAGAACAGCAACACCATCGAGCTTTTGGTACCTTTTCTCGTGACCAGTAATCAGAACGTGGCAGAGGATCCTATCCTGGGTTATAATGTAATCAGTGAGGTCATCACGAAACACAAGGCAGGGGCGCTGGTGGTGGATGCAATCGCTCACCATACCCAACGCCGTGGTGGAAAACATGATTCATAGAGTAAAGAAAGCACAGAATACAATGGACCTAAAAGAAGTCAAGGTAGGCTTGTGCCCAACCATCATCCCTGCAAACCAAATGATGGGGGTGAGGTGTAGAGTCCAGGTACAACCGGGAAGAAAAGTCCAGAAAAGACTGTTCGTGCCAAAAGACTCCTCAGAACTTCCAGAAGGCCTAGTTAAAGGTGAGACTGTGCTTACGATTCCTACTGGTGGGTTTGCTTGAGTGACAGTACCAGTGATGAATACTATGAAACACAAAATTAGACTGGATCCAAAGACTGTGTTAGGTCACATCGAAACCGTTAAAACGGTATATCCAGCCAGTGTGAGACCAGCCCAGAGGTCTACAGTGAATTCAGTCTCCCCACCAAGGAACAGGAGTTGCCCAGGGGAGGAAATTGTGCAACCCAACTGGGATCCCCCAGTACCCCTGGAACACTTGTGTGCTGAAGATCTAGCGGTAGCAAAACAGATGCTGAGAGAAGAGTGTCATGCATTCTCCAAAGATGACTCTGATATAGGCTGTATCCCATCGTTGCATTTGAAAATCTATTTGAAAGACACGACCCCAGTAACCAGAAGTTACATGTCTGTGCCAAAACCATTACATTGTGAAGTGAAAGAATATTTACAAGATCTCATCAACGGAGGTTGGGTCCAAAAGTCGAAGTCATCTTATTCCTCTCCTATTGTCTTTGTTAGGAAGAAGGACGGTACGTTGAGACTCTGTTGTGATTACCGGGAACTAAACCGAAAGTCAGTACCTGATCGACACCTGATACCAAAGATCCAAGATATGCTGGATAGCCTATCAGGAAGCACCTGGTTCTCTGTCCTCGATCAGGGTAAGGCATACCATCAAGGGTTTGTCCAAGAGTCCAGTAGACCCTTGATAGCATTCATCACACCGTGGGGATTATATGAGTGGATCTGCATACCGTTTGAGCTCAGTTCAGCTCCAGCAGAATTCTAGAGGAGCATGGAGACATGTTCAGAAGGATTTAGGGACGATATCTGCCAGCCATACTTGGATGACAATGTGGTACACAGCAAAACCTTCCGGAAGCATGTTGAACACGTGAGGATCGTATTACGACGGTATCAACAACACGGAGTTAAGTTGACCCCAAAGAAGTGTGAACTGTTCAAAAGACAAGTCCGATTTCTAGGGAAAATTGTGTCCAGAGAAGGATATACCATGGACGCAGCAGAAATCACTCCGGTATTGGACTTAAAAGACAAGCGGCCCTCTACTGTCGGGGAGTTGAGGCAGATCTTAGGATTCCTCTCCTACTATCGTACTTACGTTCGGAACTTCTCCAGGATTGCTGCCCCACTATACCTCCTCTTGGGGGGGGGGACAACAGAGACAACAACACCCACGGTGAACAAGAAGAATGCGAGTAGGACAGGGCTTAAAAGAAACAACGCCGTTTGGCCCAACAGCCCATTCTCTGGACAGCAGACCACCAGGAGGTATTGGAAGAACTAGTAGACTACCTGGTAAAACTGCCCATCTTGGGATATCCTGATTTCAATTTACCATTTGTTCTTCATTGTGACGCTTCTCAAGTTGGACTGGGAGCTGCCCTGTATCAGCATTAAGTTGGAAAAATGAGAGTCATCGGTTACGGGTTTAGAACGTTGACAGACGCCAAGAAGAATTACCATCTACATTCCTGAAAATTGGAGTTCCTGGCATTGAAATGGGTTATCTGTGAATGATTTAGAGATTATCTCTACTACAGCAAAGAGTTTGAGGTATACACTGACAACAACCCTTTGGCCTATGTCCTTACTACAGCCAAACTGAATGCAACGGGTCAGAGATGGGTCGCTGAACTAGCTGACTTCAATTTCAGCATCAAGTACAAGCCAGGAAAATGCAATGCGGATGCTGACAGATTGTCAAGAATGCCACTAGAGGCTGAGGAGTTCATGCAAGAATGCTCGGATGAAGTCAGTCTGGAAGCAATTGAGAGCACTACCCAAGCAGTACAAGCTTATCAGGAGGAAGACACACCATTGTGGTGTTCGTTGACGGTGGAAACCACCATAAAAGCGAGAGAACATGATCACCCCCGGTCTATTCAACAGCTACCAAAAGGGAAAATCCATAGAGCACAAAGGGAAGATCAGATAATTGGTAGAATACTACTTTATGGGGACCAATATCGGTTTCCAAGTAAACGGGAGAGAGACAATGAGTCACCAGCAGTATCTGTTTTAATTAAAGAATGAACGAAGCTCTACCTCAGTGAAGACGGTATCCTGTATTGTAAATGAGGACAAAACCGGCAGTTGGTACTATCCAGAGTATTCCATAGGTTGGTCTTCAAAGAACTCCATGAAAACATGGGACACCTGGGAGTGGAGAGGACAACAAATTTCATCCGTGAACGTTTCTTCTGGCCCTATATGCAGAGAGATATTGAGAGGCAAGTGACCAGGAAGTGTGGGTGTCAGAAAGATAAACGTGCCAACACATCAACCCGGGCAACTATGGGCAACATCCAAACTACGTATCCGTTTGAGATGGTCTCAATAGACTTTCTACATGTCGAGACATGCAAGGGTGGTTACGAATACATCTTGGTAGTGATGGACCATTTCACTCGATTTGCTCAAGCATATGCCACCACCAATAAATCAGGTCAAACAGTGGCAGAGAAGATCTTCAATGATTTTGCTTTGAGGTTTGAGTTCCCTACAAGTTTACATCACAACCAAGGAAGAGAATTTGAGAACCAGCTCTTTGCCAAGCTAGGAAAGTACTGTAGAATTCAGAGATCCCACACAATGCCCTATCACTCAGAGGGTAACGGACAAGTGGAACGTTTTAACCGGACATTATTGTCGATGTTGCGCACTTCAACAGCTGATGAGAAGAAAGACAGGAAGAATTCTCTGTCAAAAGTGGTACATGCCTATAACCGTACAAAGAGAGATGCAACGGGTTACTCACCTTTTTTCCTATTATATGGACGGTCGCCAAGACTGCCAATTGACATCATGTTCAATACTCCGGTGTCAGAGACTTACAGAACGTATCCGGAGTATGTTCGGAAATGGAAGGATCGGATGACAGAGGCATACAACATAGCATCCAAAGTGGTTACGCAAGGACAGAGCAAGAGTAAGGAGTACTATGATCGAAAATGTTATGGAGCAGAATTGGCACCGGGAAGCCGGGTGCTAGTCAAGAACGTACGTGACAAAGGCGGTTCAGGAAAACTTTGTTTATACTGGGAAGACAAGGTGTATGTGGTCGTACAGGGGAAAGCTGATGACAACCCAGTGTATGAAATCCGATTGGAAATGGGAGACAAGAAAACCAGGATAGTCCATTGGAATTTACTACTACCCTGTGATTATCTCCCACCACAACAAGACTTCCCAGTAGCAGACTGACATTGTCCGAGATCGAGTAAGGGACCACCACAGACTGAAGCTCCGGAGGTGGATAGTGAGCTTGAAAGTTCCGATGAATTAGAACACAGCATTGTATTTCTCGGACCGGCAAGGAGAGGGATGTACCATCCCCAGGAGAGTGAAATAAGTCCTGAGGCTCCAGAGTACGTACCAGGGAGTACAGATGAAGTTCAATTCAGATCTGATGATCGAACACCGGCCCCTGAAGAGACCGATCGACACTCAGGAGGAGCAGAATTACCAGACAGTGCGGAGACAAGCGACTTAGGAGAAGTACAGGAACTTACAGAGGCAGCTCTAATAGCATCTGAGGAAGCACAGGAAATGAGTGCGGCGGAAGAAACTTCTGTGACTGAAGAACCCTTGGTCTCTGAGGAACAACCCACCAGGAGGATGTCGACTCAAGAAGTGAGGAGGCCCGTGATGCTGACGTATGAGACACTTGGTGATCCGAGTCAAGTGCCAAGGACTGTCAACTGGAAACAGGTATCTCTGCCTGCAGACCAGGTAAGCCCACTTGAGTGGTATTCACCATCGAGAGACAGTATGAAAGATGTTGCCTGGTGGAAAGACTTGTTTTCATGCTTTGATTTTCCTTAAAAGACTTTGTAGAAACAAAGAACTGTTAAAGCATAGAGAGAGAGAGAGCTGGTTGAAGACGTACGAAAAGCTCCAGCTGAAGAGATGCTGATTGTTTTAATTGTGTTAATTGTTTATTTCTTACGGGCAACTTACAAGAAAAAGGTCGTAAGATTAGGTTGTTATCAATATTTATGAACGTTATACCAATTTCACAATGCCAATTTGTATATAAAGTTATCCAAATTTCACCACTGTCTCAGAATTGGTCAGACTGACCAATTAAGACAAATGTCGAGGACGACATTCAAAAAGGAGGGAAGAGTGTGACATGCAGAAGTAGTGCTGTTGCTTTAAAAGCATTCAGCAACTATTAGAAGTAACACAAGCACAGGAGACAGGAAGTGTTGTGATCCAGAAGCATCCAGCAACTAGAGGGGTTAACACAGTCACAGGAGAAGGGGTGTGATTTAGCAGAGCCCCAGGGGGATTGTGGGGAAGTTGTTTACTGTCTGGCCTGAGCCCAAGAGAAAGGTGGCTTATGATCTGTATCTCACAGAAGTCAAGGGAACATAATTCAGGTCAGAAGGGAAGCTAAACAAAGGTCAGTTAGACTCCCTGAGCTAACAGTGTGGAGTATTATCGACCAGGAAGATAAGGACTGGAAGGAAGCCTGTCCTAGAGATTATCTCCCTCATCACACCCTTTCCCCCCTCCGTCTCCATGCAGGATAAAGAATGCTGTGTACAACTGAGTCTTTGTGAAGGAAAAAACTGTTGTTGTGTATGCATTAAAACTGTGCTGTACTGTGCTACCGGATAATAGACTGTGTACTGCTGTGCTGCAAAGGAGACAGTACTGTTATTACTGGAGCCTGTTGCTCAAAGAGACATTTGCATTGCACTGGTCGTTTCTCATTAAATGTTACTGTTCTACCATTTATGAAGACTCTTGTCAGATGTGTCTGGTCAGCAACTGAATCTATCGTGTGCCTGAGAGAAGCTGCAGCCTATGGTCGCCCTGAGTAACTGGTTCCCCAGGATTCCAACGAATTCATGTAACTGGTCTCATCCCTATCTGAACTTAGGCGGCCTGCGTGTAACACATACACACACACTTATACACCCAATTAAAAGAATTAACCAATCACAATTGAAACACAATTCAAGAAAGAAAACGGCACCAACACATCATTAGTTAGAGAATACCTGTGGTTTAAGAGCATACCTGTGTAATTATTCAAACGGTAGTACAAGAAAAAAATTCATAAATTCATATGATCAATAGAAAAAATAGAAAAATCAGCACTCACCATTTAAGTAAAAATAGTGTGTTCCATTTCATGTGGCGAGACAATCCCAGCTCCCCCTGGTTTTATAATAGGGCTGTCCCACCACATGAAATAAAGGACACTATTTTTAATTAAATGGTGAGAGCTGATTTTTCTATTTATCACAATTGAAACACGCCCACATTGTAAAATATACAAATCCATGTCACTAAGAAAAATTAAACTAGAAAATCTACACATGGAGAAATAAATTACTTGCTTTAGTACAATTCAATTCAGATAGAGTATAGATCACACAGAACAATTCCCTGCGCATCCTCCAAAGCATTATATGGTGCAGCTATGCGATTCCTGAGGTCACGCCGTATTCTCACCTAGCAACAGTGATCACCTGATAACAGCGTCCTAAGGGGCTGACTCTTGTCATAGAGGATCAATACCACCCACCATATGCTAGGTATTCTGGCTCCTTCCCGTAAACAGAGGTGAGTATTCTCCCATAGCAACATCTACAACTTCATAAAGTTACATCCCGACCATGGACTCGCATCCTGCATTGAATCACATGCACAGCGCAAATACAGGAGGGACATCGGAGCATAAATGACGCAAAAACTGGAAAGCTAGCTCCCATTAACTACAACATAATCCAGTCAAAATAATCGCCAGGGTCACCACTTACACAAAATGCCAGCAGCACATTACAGGCAATGCCTATAGCATATTATAAGTTCTGTCCCCCTAATCCATCTATATATAAGGGACGGGCTTAGGCGACACCCCTCAGTGCGATCACATGATGGTCAGTCCTCCAATAAAACACCATGGGCGCACTATATCTCTTATGGACATAATTAAAAACGCATCTAGGTTCCCCATGAACTTTGTCACTCCATATCTATCTGGATTCAAATAATGTGAATTGGTGTCTACAGTTATGCATAAAGAAGTCAAAAAATACCTCCATATCTTTGGCCAAACAACTTAAAAAAGTTGTCCACCACTTTATATGAACCCCCCAATGTATCCCCCCGGGTCCCAGAAGTGTTTTGTAAATACATTGCGGTACCTTTTCTGCCTCTGAGCGGCGCTATCGCTGGCCGCTCAGAGGCATCATGTGACCCGTCACTGATGTCACGTCAAGTGAGGCGTGACATCAGTGACGCGTTCCCCGCGGTGGATGCTGGGTTGTTGCTGGGGTTACCCCTTGCGTCACACTCAGTATCCACCGCACGTTTTCCCAGTGAATGAGGAGAGGGAGAGCGCGTGGTGGATGCCGGGTGTGACGCGGGGGGTAACCCCGCCCACAACCCAGCAGCTACCGGTGGAAAGCGGAAGAGGGACCCTCGGCTGCAGCCTGGACTTGTCATGACGTCAGAGCCGGCTGCAGCCGGGGGTCACATGATGCCTGTGAGTGGCCAGTGACAGTGCCGCTCACAGGCAGAAAAGGCACCACAAGGTATTTAGAGAAACACTTATGGGCCCCGGGGGAATACATTGGGGGATCATATAAAGTAGTGGACAACCCCTTTAACCTCCACAGCCGAGCCCATAATCAGATGAAAAACGTGTAAGAGCAAGATACTGGAGAGACAGAGAAATCATAAAATTCCAATCCATTATATTTATTAATGTATACCAATAAACTGCTGAGGAAGCACAAGGATCACTCGGTTTCCATATATCACTTCCCAAATGGGATCTCCTATATAATAATTAGTGATTTATTCTTCATATCACACTTCTCCACATGTACAGTTAGATCCATATATATTTGGACAGAGACAACATTTTTCTAATTTTGGTTCTAGACATTACCACAATGAATTTTAAACAAAACAATTCAGATGCAGTTGAAGTTCAGACTTTCATTTGAGGGTATCCACATTAAAATTGGATGAAGGGTTTAGGAGTTTCAGCTCCTTAACATGTGCCACCCTGTTTTTAAAGGGACCAAAAGTAATTGGACAGATTAAATAATTGTAAATAAAATGTTCATTTCTAGTACTTGGTTGAAAACCCTTTGTTGGCAATGACTGCCTGAAGTCTTGAACTCATGGACATCACCAGACCCTGTGTTTCCTCCTTTTTGATGCTCTGCCAGGCCTTCACTGCGGTGGTTTTCAGTTGCTGTTTGTTTGTGGGCCTTTCTGTCTGAAGTTTAGTCTTTAACAAGTGAAATGCATGCTTAATTGGGTTGAGATCAGGTGACTGACTTGGCCATTCAAGAATATTCCACTTCTTTGCTTTAATAAACTCCTGGGTTGCTTTGGCTTTATGTTTTGGATCATTGTCCATCTGTAGTATGAAACGACGACCAGATTGGCTGCATTTGGCTGGATCTGAGCACACAGTATGGCTCTGAATACATCAGAATTCATTCGGCTGCTTCTGTCCTGTGTCACATCATCAATAAACACTAGTGACCCAGTGCCACTGGCAGCCATGCATGCCCAAGCCATCACACTGCCTCCGCCGTGTTTTACAAATGATGTGGTATGCTTTGGATCATGAGCTGTACCACGCCTTCGCCATACTTTTCTATTTCCATCATTCTGGTAGAGGTTGATCTTGGTTTCATTTGTCCAAAGAATGTTCTTCCAGAACTGTGCTGGCTTTTTTAGATGTTTTTTAGCAAAGTCCAGTCTAGCCTTTTTATTCTTGAGGCACAGAATTCCAGAGGATGGGGGATATTCGGGAGAAGTCTTGGAGGCGATTGGGTGAGGAACAAATAAGTGTGGAAGAGAGGAGGTGGTCTTGGGAGGACCGGAGATTACGTGAGGGAATATATCGGGAGATTAGTTCAGAGATGTATGGAGGAGAAAGGTTATGGATGGCTTTGTAGGTCAGCGTTAGTTTGAAATGGATACGCTGGGCAATTGGGAGCCAGTGAAGAGATTTGCAAAGGGGGGTAGAAGAGGAGAGAGATGAACTAGTCGAGCAGCAGAGTTAAGGACAGACTGGAGAGCAATGTACAATGACAGGAGTGTAAAATCACTCCTATCAGTGTACATGCAGCTGCAGAAGTGAGGTCACTGGGGTTCATCAGCTGATCAGCCCGGGTGACCTCAGCATCAGTACTGGTGGGAACATTCTTGAGAATGTTCCCACGCAGCACCGATGCCGTAAAGTGAAGATCAGCTGAGAGCTCACGTGACCGCAGGTCCTGGCAATGCAGCGATGTACACTGCCATGAGTGAGCGCGCTCCCGGCAGTGCACCACCGGCCGCTGGACATTGCGAGGACATAGGGGGGCACCGGATAGGTAAGAATAGTGTTTTTTTTTTTTACACCGCGCGCACGTCGGCTTGGCTGAGGACACTACTACTCCCCTCAGCCGCGCCACTCTCGGTCGGATGAGGGGAGCAGTAGTCCTCCTATGACGACCCGGGTATCACTCGCAGCGTTTCCGCAGCTACCTGCGGATTTGCTGCATTTCAATTAAAGTCAATGGGCGGGAAACGCTGCATAGAAAGGACATGCTGTGTTTTTTTACGCAATGGCAATTCTGAGCGGAAATTTCCGCATCATGTGCACAGCACATCAGGATTGCCATTGCAATAGCTGACAGACCGATTACCAAGCATTTTTGATGCGTTTTTCCGTGCCGGTGTCCCGCAGTGTTCTCAAAGGACCTGCGGTGAAGTCATGTGATGGTCCGCTGACGTCGGCGATCGCGTGACCTGTCAGCTGACTAAATTACGTCATCGCAGGTCCTTTGAGAACACTGCGGGACGCCGAGGATGCCGGTTGCACGGATTTATATTGTGTGACCAACTTGTCAAGCACTTTCCAAGTGATGCTAAAATCGCTTGGAAAAGCGCAAAAACGCATGTAAAAACGGTTCTCCCTGGCAGAAAAACACATGTACAATCTGCATGCGTTTTTTCTGCCAGGGAGAGGCAGAAACGCTCAGGAAAAATCCGCATCAATCCTGCTTCGTGGGCACATATAGCCTTATACATAGCATTTACCTTTTTGACGGTTTTTTAGCCAATTTTTTGTCCTTGTACAAAACAATGATTAATAATTCTAATAACTCCCTCATAAATGTACCTGCAACAATGGTGTACAATAATGGTGCAGAATAACCTCATTCTCCACAGAATTGACCTCACCCGCTAATGACCGCAGCCATCGCCTACTCCTGAGGTAAATGCGCGCCTCCGGAATGAGCACAGTGCTCATGCGCACTGGGCCACAGCTCCCTCCCGTCCTATGCGCGCTCCCGATCTTCTGTCAGTCAGTGATTGCTCCAGCCGCGGACAAGATGCAGCCGCTCCCCGGATCAGCCTGAGACATGGGGGGATATAATGGCGCGGGGATCCCTCTGGGGACCGCCGTGTGCTGCTGTTTGCTGCTCCTGGCGATGTGCACTGGAAGCCCAGGTAAGAGACATGACGGTGCAGGGATGGGGCAGGTGTCACCTCTAATGGACTCCTGAGGAAACAGGTTTATTTACTGTGCTGTGCATTAAAGTAGGAGAGCTATTTCATAATGTGAATATATAATGTGCATCCGTAGGTCTGTGTATTTATCCATATGTACAATGTCTGTAATGTACAGTATAACTGTGTGTATATGTACAGTGTGTCTATATACTAATGTACAGTATTGTGTATGTATGTATGTGTATATATATATATATATATATATATATATATATATATATATATATATATAAAATATGCGTCTCTCCATCTGTTTTGTATGGTGCACTTTGGTTGCATTGTGACATCAGCGCGTCTGTTGTTATTATGGGCGCATATGATGTAATTGTCACCAAAAATCTGGATTTTGGTCACATGACTTTGATGGCAAAGTCAGACGAACGTGACGTGGGACCCTTGCAAAATGGTCATACATAGATAGACCCCCCCCATCAGATTGGCGCCCCCTAGGACAGGTATGTAAGATGTCTTCCTCCTATAGACCCTCATCAGATTAATGCCCCCTGGGGCGGGTATATAAGATGTCTTCCTCCTATAGACCCCCATCAGATTAATGCCCCCCCTGGGGCAGGTATATAAGACGTCTTCCTCCTATAGACCCCCATCAGATTAATGCCCCCCCTGGGGCAGGTATATAAGACGTCTTCCTCCTATAGACCCCCATCAGATTAATGCCCCCCCTGGGGCAGGTATATAAGACGTCTTCCTCCTATAGACCCCCATCAGATTAATGCCCCCTGGGGCAGGTATATAAGACGTCTTCCTCCTATAGACCTCCATCAGATTAATGCCCCCTGGGGCGGGTATATAAGACATCTTCCTCTTCTATACGCTCAGACCCTGACATGAGTTTAGTCGCTTAGTGACATCATCGCATTAGCTGTCATTATACACAGTGATGTAACTGCTTCACAACTGGCAGCAAAATCCCAAATCTTCTGGTCCCATGACTTTGCTGCCATTGACTGGAAATCGCGACTTGTGATGCCTAAGATATTCAGACGGCCGCACATATCAGACAATCATATATATAAATATATACACGTACGCTCAGCCTCTGATTTATATTACGATTGCTGGTTGGTTTAGGCTTCTAATACAAGGTGATGTTGGCCGTGCCACTGGCTACGAGGCCAAAGATCGCTGTTTGCAGCTGATAGATAGATAGATAGATAGATAGATAGTGCAAGTGTATGGGGGCACTGTGAGACAAAAAAAAGTCAGCCAGATGGATTTTGGCGACTTGGGTGGTACCTTGTGGGTTGCAATGTGCCCTCATTCACTTGCACTATGCTGTGATATAGTGGCAGCATACAGTCATTTTTGGCTGCGTGACCTGTGCCATGACCAAAGTTGCTGTGCAGGCATGGCGACCTGCCTCCCTCCTGGCACATCTTACATTCTAGTATTTCCTGGAATGATGTAATAATAGTTCAATACCCAGAGACAATGATCTGGAGATTATAACCACTGTTATAATGTTACCATCAGTATAATACTGTGTATGTTTCTATTGTACCATATGCGTTAGCTCTGGGCATTGAGAACTTGCTGTGGTATTAGAGGATCATTCCCCGCACTAGAAGGGGAGTGCAGTGAATGATAAGTGCTGTAATCCTCACATGGAAATAGTTTAAGACCCCAAGTCAAGCCCCTGATTGCGCTGACATCGTCTGCTAGAAACGTTTCCTTATTCACACTCCGTGCTGTCAGTGGTTATGGTTAAAGGTGATCCAGGGGCTGGCCAACATAAGAAAAGCTCCAGTGTTATTCTGTAGAGTAGCCTATGGGAAAACTCATGAAAAAAAAATACTATTAATGAGAAAAAAAAAAAAAAACCAACAGCAAAGGTGAGTAAAAACACCACAAAAAATGTGTTCTAGATTTTCCTTTTGACTTCCAGCCAACGTGTGGTCCTAGCACTTACAAGGGAATTTGTCATCAGGTTTTTACCACCTAATGTGAGACCCTAACTCCAACGATGTGTCGCTTGCTGTAGTTTTAATAAAACCACTGTTTCATCCACCAGAGATTGACTAGAGTACTTGTAAACCGGCTGCTATGTATTCCTCCAAATTCATGAGCTCAGTATAACCCTGTTCCAATCACTGACTGGCAGCTCTCTGTGTACACTGTGCATAGGCAGAAAGCTGCCAATCAGTGGTGAGGGTGGGGTTACACAGAGCTCACCATTCAGAGAACTGCTAGATCTGTAGCATAGAATCAAAACTGCAGCCAGGTATGTGACACATCAAAGGAATCGGGGTCTCTGCCCCTACATCGTGATACTGTCAGATGCAGCTGCAAAAGCTGGTGATAGGTTCCCAGAATTTCCTTTAAAAAAAAAAAATAAAAAAATGTGTATTTCTGCATGATACATCCATCGGGTCGTCACAAAGGACAAGAATAATAATAAAAAAAAGCTTGTGTAAATCATAAGTAGAATGCTTTCTAGCCACCTTAAAGGAGTTTCTTAGAAGCGTCAGTGAGGGATGAGCTATATACAGTGGCAATTGGTGCACGCTGTGTCTTACATTTGGCGCATGTCGCTTATGCCACCCCATTGTTCACGTACTGTACGTTAAAGTTTTGAGGCATTTTAAGCCACTTCCACTTCCTAGACACTGACTAGTGAGGTGCAAAAAGTGTATAGATCACAGAATCTGGTGCAAAGCATGTGCACGATTTTTGGTGCTAATTAATCCAGAGTTTGGGGACTTTAGCTTAGTAAATCTCCCCCACAGTATTACCTCTAGTGATGTCCTTACATTGATAAGGAACTGGGTGGTTCATCATACTGGGAGAGTCTTCATTGCATTGGAGTCAAGATACAACCATGTGGATTGTGTCTATGTGTCCTAAATGTTTTTAATGGAGGTGGACATTAATCTGGACCTCCACAATTAGCTAGAATGAAGGGGGTATTACTCCGTCTATGGACTTCCATGTAATGATCAGTCAGCAATTCTCACTGTCAAATAACCACTTGGGGTCCTGACAGAAACTCGCCCCCCCGTGATCCGATAGGCGTGTATGTCATATTTTTGTCGCTTGTTGGGGAGGGCAGAAGTTTGCTTAAAATTGAAACTTTTCTTTAGGCATGAGTCAGAAAGGAAGGCGCAGAACCTGTTCTCAGCGTGTTATTATAAAGCATGTGCCCCGTCTGTTTATTTAGCTTGTGCGGATATGTAACTCTGAGTTTCCCTTGTCCCGGCTCATTTTCTATGTCAGGAAAAGTTTGTTTTTTCCTGCTGCCACCCACTATGGTCCCAGCAGCTTTCCTTATGTCTTTGTTCTGCAAGTAGAGGATTATTATACGGGTTATGTACTTTCAAAAGCAATTATACTTTCTTGTTTACTACTGTTGTCCCATAATGGCATATGGCACTAAAGGGAATAGTCTTGCCCACTAAGCTTACTTGCTATGGGGAATTCAAATCTCGGTCCTGTCATAAGGACATGCCATTGATTTCAGGTAGGGGGGTCCTTGTAATGCTGTAGGGAAATTAATGAAGTCCCAATAGTATCATGTGCCGCCAATAGGAGGGGTTCCTCTTGCTTTTTGGTACCCTCTGAAGTGTTGGTGGTGGAGTGGTGGATGCAGGAAGGTGAAAACCAGCAGTATCAATAGGGCTTCCATGGAAAAATGGAAGTGAGAGGAAAGTGGCGCAGAGGATTAGGACTCCCCTCTACTAGCATCAGAGAGAGCTTAATGCAGGGCTTGAAAATGGTGCCAAAAAACATATGGTTGACAAGGGAGCTGGGGGATAATGGCCCAATGTCCAATTAGAAAGCTAAGTGGCATGATGTTTGTGTATGTATGTATATATATTTCACAGTACAGACCAAAAGTTTGGACACACCTTCTCATTTAAAGATTTTTCTGTGACTACCTCTTGAAGCTCATCAAGAGAATGCCAAGAGTGTGCAAAGCAGTCATCAAAGCAAAAGATGGCTACTTTGAAGAACCTAGAATATAAGACATATTTTCAGTTGTTCCACACTTTTTTGTTAAGTATATAATTCATAGTTTTGATGCCTTCAGTGTGAATGTATAATTTTCATAGTCATGAAAATACAGAAAAATCTTTAAATGAGAAGGTGTGTCCAAACTTTTGGTCTGTACTGTGAAATATGAAAATACAGAAAAATCTTTAAATGAGAAGGTGTGTCCAAACTTTTGGTCTGTACTGTGTGTGTGTGTGTATATATATATATATATATATATATATATATATATATATATATATATATATATATATATATATATATATATATATATATATATATATATATATATATATATATGTATATATGTATATATATATGTATGTGTACTTCTCACTGGCGATCCTAGGATTAGGTACTTTCATTCAACGTTGTTTCATCGTTAGGACATGCCATAGAGGTGTGCCTGGTGTCTGCACCTCTTCTCCCAGGATATTCAGGTTTATTAGGACATCCTATAGAGGTGTGCTCAGTGTCTGTTGCCCTTCTCCCAGAATATTCGGGTCTATTAGGACGTCCTATAGAGGTGTACTCGGTGTCTGTTGCCCTTCTCCCAGGATATCCAGGTCTATTAGGACATCCTATAAAGGTGTGCCCGATGTTGTTCCCTGCCCCCTTCTCCCAGGATATCCAGGTCTACTAGGACATCCTATAGAGGTGTGCTCCGTGTCTGTTGCCCTTCTCCCAGAATATTCAGGTCTATTAGGACATACTATAGAGGTGTGCCTGGTGTTGGCTCTTTGTCCCAGGATATCCAGATGTATTAGGACATCCTATAGAGGTGTGCTCGGTGTCTATTAGAACCTCCTATAGAGGTGTGCTCAGTGTCTGCTGCCCTTCTCACAGGATATCCAGATCTATTAGGACATCCTATAGAGGTATGCTCCTTGTCTGTTGCTCTTCTCCCAGAATATTCCGGTCTATTAGGACATCCTGTAGAGGTGTGCCTGGTGTCTGCACCTCTTCTCCCAGGATATTCAGGTCTATTGGGACATCCTACAGAGGTGTCCCTGATGTTGTCCACTTCTCCCAGGATATCCAGGTCTTGATGATTACATTTCACTGTTCACATCCTGGTGTCAGCTTGGCATGCTGGTATTGTTATGTTACTCTCACAGCTCAGGCTGCGGCTGAACTATTAGTCACAGGCCGTCAGGTTTGAGGGATTTTTCTCTTCTACAGCTTTACAAATTAATGCCGGATTCTCACGGTCTCCATGTTCCTTCCTGTTTAACATGAGTCCATTGTCTCAGCATAAATTGGCATTTTCCCGTGTTTTTTTTGCATGAAGTTATAGATGCTGGCAGCACTCGTGTTATTGGAAGGACGATTCTTCTCACAGTTTCCAAGGAATTGACCTGAAAATCTTCCCACAAGACACCCCAGATATATAATTTTGCTCTAAATAAAAGTCCTTAAGTCATCCTCCTCTGAATTTGAGCAAATCGTTGTACACTTATCTATGGTAATGCTGGGTGACTGCTAAGAATGTCACCTGGCTCTCCGAGGCCTCCTAAATGACAAATCGACCTAATAACGCTGTAATAATTTCTTCACAAAAATGCTAATTATGGTTGCACCTATCTTTATTACTCTAATACATCTTAAAAAAAAAACAAAAAAAAAGCCTAAAGCAATGCTGCAAATCACTGCCTTTTACTTGGTAACTACAGCTCCTATGTAGTTCTATGTGTTCTCATGGTTACAGTCTGATTCTGCAGTCATGTGTTAGATTGTGTTTCATAGTTACATAGGTTTAAAAAAAAAAAAAAAAAGACCTAGGTCCATCAAGTTTAACCTTCCTCCACCAATTATATATTTTGTCACAAATGTAACTATAACCCCCAATATTATGTGTACTTAGGAAATGATCCACCCCCTTTTTTAAAAGCTGTTATAGTGTCAGCCATCACTACCTCTTGTGGTCGGCATTCCACAGTCTGGCTGCTCTGACTGTAAAGAACCCTTTCCTGTTTAGTTGCCGGAATCTCCTTTCTTCCTCCAACAAGTGAGACGCATAGGTCTTGGGAGAGTAAAGGAATTGTCCGCTACTAATAAACTTTTTTAAAAATGAGCCTACCACGGTCAAAAAAAAATTTGGCAATACTCTCCTACTGGACTTTTGTTGCTCTTCTGTACTGCTGTCGGGTCCCTCACTCGTCTTCCGTACAAGTCGGAACAAACAGTCTTTCGTCTTAGAATGTAACTTTTGAGTTGTCACTTCACCAACCTGATGCCCCCTTCTGAAATCTGAAGCCAGGAGATCGGTGGGGTTTTGTGGTGGTCCAGTAGGTATGTATGACATGTTTTTGTGGGGGGATTTGAGCTTTGCCATGGGCGCGTTGAAAAGTTTATTAGTGATGGACATACTCTTTATAGGGGCATTCTCGTCTCAGACATTTCTGACATATCCATAAATGAGGGTCCCCTGACTGACCGCAGTGTCTAGCAGGCTGCTGTCAGTGGAGAGTTGGCCTTGCATGTGCGCCTCCATCTGTTATCTTCTGTTGAAGTTCAGGAAATAATGGAACAAGCTTGTTCTATATTTGCTGCCTCTTTTCAGCTACTTCTCTTTTCACAGCAGCCACAATATAGGAATCTAAGGACCCCCTCTCTTCTTGAGAAGGCTAGAACCCGCATATATCAGATACTTATGGTATATTCTCTACCTGTTTTGGGCATAAACTGATGCTAAAAAAGTGACAAATTCAGAAGTGTGCCACATTCGCAAAATAAAAATGTAACTTTTTTTCGTTACTTACCAAATAGAAAAAAAATTCAATTGTCTCAAATTTACGTCTGCTCATAGCTGGTATAGCGATTAATTCTCTGATTTGCTTTTTAATAATGAATAAAATATTCTCCTCTTAGTAAATGGTCCATGGTGATCATCTATACAAGTGTGCCAATAAAGAAAGCTGGCTGACAACCTGTTTGGAAGCTACATTAGCAGCCAGATTGGTTGTCACCCAGCTTTCCCAGAAGTGGTGAATAGAAAGTGACAGGACAGGATGTTGGTGACTTATTTACTGGAGATTAGTGATGATCAGATCACTTCTCAAAGATCACAGTAAGGCTCTGTTCACACTGAGGTTATTGCTTTTGTTTGTACAGGTGATGATACAAGCCAGTGTGGACTTGTTTATTGTGCTTAGTAGTCCGCGTGGGCTGGATCCAGCACTCGGATATCTAACTTTGCCTTTTGATAGCAGATTCCTGGAATTATGCAGCCATGTAATAATCTGCACAGATCATCGGATTCTCCGTATCTGCCATTAAATTGAGAGTTCAGTTTAACCATCCCCGTCGGGTTCCTGTCTCGTGGACGTACCTTTAGCCACTTGTGGGCCCTGGTAAGGCCGCTCCCTGCAGGGATTCCTCTGTCATTCCTCCTAACCAGTCCGACCTGTCAGTCCCCTTGTGTCTTTTTACAATTACTGAGCTGTTTATTTAGTTTACATGAAATCTCCTAGGACACGTTTCTCTTTACACACAAGGGTTTTATAGGTGCCATTTCTGACATTCCTGCGGGGTCGCCGACTACTTTTGCCCCAAGCAAGATACCAATATGTACTGCCATGTATCCTGAATGCAATGTCTATTTTTTCCTCTATCTTTCCCTTTTGTCAGATATGTCAAGCAGTAGTATGGAGGGAATGTTGGATAATTGAATGTAAACCATTGTTCACTGTTATCAGCCATTTCAGGTTGAGCGCAGGTTGAATATAGGGTTCATAGCTGAGATTTGGGGAAAGTAAGTGAATAAAATCACTATCTTCAGTGTGGAGACTCTCTGGGGACATTTACTGCAGGGCAAGTGCCTCTTTAACAGCAGATTCTCCTATTCCGTATCTCAGTGCCTAGTAATTTTATTGCTGCGTCCATTAGGCTGTTATCTGCCGCTTGTCAGTCTAACATTGCATAGTTCTATATATTTCAGTAAATGCTGTACCTAGCTCTATAGTGTTTCATCCCCTGACAGCTCTGATACACTGATGGGTTTGTAGCCTCTGGATGTAAACAAGAATATTCCCATTCACTGTCAGCAGGCGGAGATCTTGAGAATGGTGAGTTTGAGAGTAAAGTTGTAGGAAAAACTAGGCTCGCAGAACTTCTTGTAGAGTGTAATCCCGGCCCTGACCATTCCTCGCCATAATTTGTGCTTCTCATAAGTTCCCCCTTAATCATTCAGACTATATACCACCACGTACTGATTAGATATGAGCTATTATGTCAGGAGTGCTGCAGGGGTCACATTAACCTTCCGCTGGTTGGACTCCGGGTATCTGGTGTGAGGCAGTGACTGGGATCGTATACGAGGGACGTTATATATCCCCAGAATGTGTACAGAGACCTATTAAATCCATTGGAGTGCATTGCAGTTACAGACACACCTGTGGCTGCAATGCAGGAATGAAGGTGAGCATAGCCTGACCAGGTCAATCTGGCTAAGGCAGATTAGTAAAACCCAGCAGGGCCTTTGTTTCTTGGAGGAGGCTACAGGAAGGCAGTGGGGCGGCCTCCTCCCTCCAACCTGGGCTTTGCAGTGGCTCTTGCCACAGGTCCTTTAAAAACCCTGCACTAAGGATTAGTGTTGTTCAGTGTTGGGGATGTGCTAAGAACATAGCAGGAAAGCTTGGCGGGGCTGTGAGTAGCTGAACCTACGCCTGGGAAGGCTCTGCACCCGTCAGGTTCTGAGCGGCCCGGCGTGGCCGTTTCCCACGGCAACCGTTATTTATGGATTTATGTTAACCCTGCTGCGAACCGGAGGACTTTCTGTTTACCCGTGAGTTGCTGAATAAAGCTGTTTATGTTGGACTTGCTTCGGTCACTGCCTCAGTTACCGCACTGTGTGAACACCGCCGCCTTACACTGGCTTCTGCTTTCCCATGGTGTCAGGCAGCTTCATAGTGGAAGTAGTGATGGGTAGGACAGCACTGACTGCATATGGCACTACAGACATGATCTGTATCTAGAGGCAGGAGGTTCGTAGGAAGGCTGTATTATGTGTGTAGATTTAGATTGTTTGTGTATATTTACCTCGCTCTAGAATAGTATACAACAAGCTCATAAATCAGTGCTCCAGCTAGTGCCCATAAATAGTACTGCAGTAGCTCATGCCCTTGGGAGATGGCTCAGGTTTTATTTTTACCTTGTAGTCTTTTTAAACACTTTACTGGATAGAGGTGAACCCACATCTATCTGGATAATTGGTCCCACTGCCCGTGTACTGTCAGAATACAGAGGTGTTTCTATGGGAGCTCAAAAAAAATAGCACACAAGATGATCTCAGCTGGATAGGTCTCTGAAACCTCTCTTAAAGGGAACCTGTCACGTCCTAGCTGTTCTCTACACTGCCCCCATAGCATTGTTAGTGATGCAATGTGCATCACTAACAAGCTTTTTCCATTAAAATTGGTGCAGCTGTAATGATTTTATAATCTTTAGTATGCTTAGATCCTACCTGCTCATTCAGTCATAGGGGTGTGCTTGTCCAAATTTGAGATCTTTGGTTCCAACCACCGTGTCTTTGTGTGACGCAGAAAAGGTGAACGGATGGACTCTACATGCCTGGTTCCCACCGTGAAGCATGGAGGAGGAGGTGTGATGGTGTGGGGGTGCTTTGCTGGTGACACTGTTGGGGATTTATTCAAAATTGAAGGCATACTGAACCAGCATGGCTACCACAGCATCTTGCAGCGGCATGCTATTCCATCCGGTTTGCGTCTAGTTGGACCATCATTTATTTAAAGCCGTCATCAAAGCAAAAGGTGGCTACTTTGAAGAACCTAGAATATAAGACATATTTTCAGTTGTTTCACACTTTTTTGTTAAGTATATAATTCCACATGTGTTAATTCATAGTTTTGATGCCTTCAATGTGAATGTACAATTTTCATAGTCATGAAAAATCTTTAAATAAGGTGTGTCCAAAAGTTTGGTCTGTACTAATATATATATATATATATATATATATATATATATATATATATATATATATATATATATATATATATAATCATTTTTCCCCATGACATGACCTGTGTATCCTTTGTATCTGACTCCTATTCACATTTTTCCCCATTAGGATAAGTGACTCCTTTCCGTAGTCATTATAATGGCAGACAATGTGAATGTTGTGTGACGGGATACAATTGGCGCTGTAGAGACCTCTCTCCACCTGTGTTCGCCTTTGTCTCCCTGTAATCCCAGAAACAAGGCACAATGTTCACCGTCCCGCCGCTGCAGCTTATACTCCAGGAACAATGTCTGCCGCCTTGTGATGGGCTGATTACAGAGCGCAGCCGATAAACTCCCCACTAATTGTAGGGTTCAGCTCGCTGCTCTTATTTATCTCATTAAGAGCTCAGCTTCCAAAGCAAACGGGATCAGGACGATCCGGGGCAGGGGGAACCGATGGGGAGAAGTGGTAAATAATTAGTATAATGTTACTATTGAAAATAATGATATTCTGTGCGTCTGCCTCGTGGAAATGCATGACAGGTGGAGGGGTAGAGGCCTTTACTCCATGAGAGGAGCCTCGTACACAATGTGATAGTGGCAGTGACATTATCCGACATGAGTAGAATAATTAGTTACTGTGATAACCACCCCTGAATGGAAACTATTGACCAATCATGCTGTGGTTGTGTAGAGGTGACAACCGCTGGAAAAATGGTAGATACTGTGTATATATTTTTTTCTCCTACTGTAGGGTTAATCATCCATCTGGTGTCCTTTTGGCCCCAAAATCCACAAAGCACTTAGAAACCAGAAAGTGTAAATCCAGTGGCTGAGGCAAAGCAAGGTCATCAAGCAGATAGAGCTGTATGGTTAAAGTGTGCCATGTGTACCAGAGCATTTAGCTGATAAGCCTCTTACAGATCTGTGCTGACAAGCACTGGGGAAGGATCCTACAGCTGCAATGTCCTGCCTAGTGTGTGGCAATATATCACTAGGTACATTACATGATGGGGACTGTAGTACTGGGTGGCTGTCTGCGATAATAAAATGCAAGATGGGCTTTAAAGAGAAGATGTCAGCACGATTTTGCATTGTAAAATAAAGACATAGCCTAACAGTGACATTATGGCCATGTTCACACATCATGTTTTTTTTACAAATTTTCAGCTGTGGTTTGCAGTACCAGCAAAGTACACCCAATCTTCATTAGCATTTCCATTCATGTAATTTCTGAGACAGTTGTGAGCTGCTATTTTTAGCTTAGGAAGGTGCAATTAGGCAAACATGGTCCCTGGCTATTAACAGCTCAGCAGCTCTTTGGATGTAGCGTATTTTTGTTGCGTCTAAAACGTGGTGTTCTAATGCCACACTTTTGTTGTCTGTAAATGTGAATCCACCGCATATAATGACACTTCAATCGGTAAAAATCTGCAGCGGAGACTAGCGTGTCCGTTACAGGAATTGACATGCTGCGAGTGAGTTTGGGTACGTGGCCACGGTCAGAAGCCGCTGCAGGTTTGAAGCTGTGTATTTATGCAGAGTCAAACCCGCAGCGTCCAGATGTTACAGCATAGTGGACATGGGATTTCTAGAAATCCCATCCAATATGTGTGCATCTGAGACTATGGATCACCCGTAGACACTGACATGCGGCACGTTTTTCAGGATCGCAGCATGTCAAATTCTCTTGCAGAGTCACTAGTCTCCGCAACATAAATTTGCCCACTAGAATGTATTGAATGCAATAAATCTGCATGGTTCAGTGAACACATGCGGATTTACCTGCGTTCAATAGAACGCAACTTTTTGGATGCAGCAAAAATATGCGTCCAAAGCGCTGCTATGTCCGGATCGTGGGCACAGAGCCTAAAATAAAAATAAAATAATAAATAATAATAAAAATTAAAAAAAAAAAATGGCGTGGGCTCCCGCGTCATTTGTATAACCAGCATAGGGAAAGCTGACCGCTGGAGGCTGATATTAGTAGCCAGGGAAGGGGCCATTAGCCCAAAAAATGTTCCCTGGCTATTAATATAAGCTCACAGCAGTTTGTTTAGCCTTTACTGGCTAGATTACGTGGGGACCCCAGAGAAAAATTGACGTAGGGTCCCCCTATAAAATCTAACCAGAAAAGCCTAAACAGACAGCTGCGGGCTGATATTAATAGCTAGGGAAGGAATCATGAATACTAGCCCCCTCCGCGGCTAATATCACCCCTCAGCAGTCCCAGAAATGGCGCATCCATAAAATGCAGCAAATCTGGCGCTTAGCCTCCACTCTTCCCACTGTCCTATAGCGGTGGCGAGTGGGGTTGGGGTTCATGTGAAGCCCAGGTTAATAACGGAGGGCATCTATAAGACGCCCTCATTACTAACCGCGTAGTAAAGTGGTTGCCGCTTTTTCAATAAATACACGGCCAGAATAAAGTATTTTAATGAAATAACAAACACACGGTTTTAATAATTTTTTTATTATACTCTCCATCCCCAAATCGCTTGTCTCCTGAAAAAAAAAAGTAAAATAAAAAAACAACCGTATCCCTCACCTGTCCGCCATCACGACGTAGTCCACGATTACTGCCATCCCGATTGTTCCTCATTGATCCGGGTGACTTCTACAGCAGTGACATCAGCAATCACTGATGTCACTGCTGTAGAAGACAGCAATGTATACTGAAAGGAGTGATTTTACATTCCTATCAGTGTACATGCTGCTGCAGGAGTGAGGTCACTAGGGTTCATCAGCTGATCAGCCCCAGTGACCTCAGCTGTTCCCACTCAGTACCGTTGCCTTAAAGTGAGGCCATGTGAGATCTCTCAGCTGATGTTCAGCTGAGAGCTCACTTGACCACAGGTCTGGCAGAGCAGTACACTGCTGGGAGCGGGTGCGCTCCCGGCAGTGTACCACCGACTGCTGGGATGATAACATCGCCGGAACAGTGAGAATAGTTTTTTTTTTTTTTGTTTGGTGTTTTTTTTTTATTTACTGTGAGTGGTTCCTGGCTTCGCTGAGGAGACTACTACTCCCCTCAGCTGCGCTGCTCTCGCTGTTATCAGCGGGAGCGGCGGTCGGATGAGAGGAGTAGAAACTTTGAAGAAAACAAGGGGTACATATGCTAGGCACCAAGTATTCTTGATAAGCAATAAAAATCAAACCGCAAGGATTGAAAAATTATAAAGAAATTTTATTAGAAACACTAAACACACTCCTGTTAAAACATACTTAAAATTATTATACCCCTGAGGAAGCCATTCAGTGGCGTAACACGTTGGGCTCTGGCTCTGTATTGTTTTCCCACTATCTGCCTGTCTCCCTGTTGGTGCACTTTCTTTGTGGTAGGTATACAACCCCTGGCAAAAATTATGGAATCACCGGGCTCGGAGGATGTTCATTCAGTTGTTTAATGTTGTTGAAAAAAAGCAGATCACAGACATGGCACAACACTAAAGTCATTTCAAATGGCAACATTAGGGCTTTAAGAAACACTAAAAGAAATCAAGATTAAAAATGTGCTACTCTGTAAGGGTCATTTTTTTTTTTTTTTCAGACCAAGCAGAGAGAAAAAATTATGGAATCACCCTGTAAATTTTCATTTCCAAAACTAACACCTGCATCAAATTAGGTCTGCTTGTTAGTCTGCATCTAAAAAGGAGTAATCACACCTTGGAGAGCTGTTGCACCAAGTGGACTGACATGAATCATTGCTCCAACACGAGAGATGTTAATTGAAACAAAGGAGAGGATTATTAAACTCTTAAAAGAAGGTAAATCATCACGCAATGTTGCAAAAGATGTTGGTTGTTCACAGTCAGCTGTGTTGTCTAAAATATGGACCAAATACAAACCACATGGGAAGGTCGTTAACAGCAAACATACTGGTAGACCAAGGAAGACATCAAAGCGTCAAGGCCGGAAGCGTAAAGCAATATGTCTCCAAAATAGGAAATGTACAACAAAACAAATGAGGAACGAATGGGAGGAAACTGGAGTCAATCTCTGTGACCGAACTGTAAGAAACCGCCTAAAGGAAATGGGATTTACATACAGAAAAGCTAAACAAAAGCCATCATTAACACCTAAACAGAAAAAAACAAGGTTACAATGGGCTAAAGAAAAGCAATCGTGGACTGTGGATGACTGGATTAAAGTCATATTCAGTGATGAATCGCGAATGTGCATTGGGCAAGATAATGATGCTGGAACTTTTGTTTGGTGTCGTTCTAATGAGATTTATAAAGATGACTGCATGAAGAGAACATGCAAATTTCCACAGTCATTGATGATATGGGGCTGCATGTCAGGTAAATGCACTGGGGAGATGGCTGTCATTACATCTTCAATAAATGCCCAAGTTTACATTGATATTTTGGACAGTTTTCTTTATCCCATCAATTGAAAGGATGTTTGGGGATGATGACATCATTTTTCAAGATGATAATGCATCCTGCCATAGAGCAAAAACTGTGAAAACATTCCTTGAAAGAAGACACATAAGGTCAATGTCATGGCCTGCAAATAGTCCGGATCTCAATCCAATTGAAAATCTTTGGTGGAAGTTGAAGAAAATGGTCCATGACAAGGCTCCAACCTGCAAAGCTGATCTGGCAACAGCAATCAGAGAAAGTTGGAGCCAGATTGATGAAGAGTACTGTTTGTCACTCATTAAGTCCATGCCTCAGAGACTGCAAGCTGTTATTAAAGCCAGAGGTGGTGCAACAAAATACTAGTGATGTATTGGTGTGTTCTTTTGTGTGTTTGTTTTTCATGATTCCATATTTTTTTTCCCTCTGCTTGGTCTGAAAAAAATGACCCTTACCGAGTACCACATTTTTAATCTTGATTTCCTTTAGTGTTTCTTAAAGCCCTAAAGTTGCCATTTGAAATGACTTTAGTTTTGTGCCATGTCTGTGATCTGTTTTTTTTTTTTAACAACATACCTTCACAGGTATTTGCTACATGTTTCGCGTATGTTTTAACTGGAGTGTGTTTAGTGTTCCTAATACAAATTTCTTCATAATTTTTCAATCCTTGCGGTTTTATTTTTATTTATTTATTTTTTTTTCTTGCTTATCAAGAATACTTGGTGCCTTGCATATGTACCCCTTGTTCTCTTCAAAGTTTCCAGTCTCTCTTTGGGAGGTTACTGGCACAGTAATTATTAAATATGTGGTGCTAGAATTTTTTTTCTGCTGTCCGGATGAGAGGAGTAGTAGTCGTCCTCTACCGACCCGGGTACCACTCGCAGCATTTCTGCAGCGTTTCATCGCCCATTGGCTTTAATTGAACCGCAGCAAATCCGCAGGTATAATATTTATACCTGCAGATTTGCTGCTGTTCGATTAAAGTCAATGGGCGAGAAACGCTGCATAGAAATGACATGCTGTGTTTTTTTCCGCAATGGCAATTCGGAGTGGAAATTTCTGCATCATGTGCACATCAGGATTGTCATTGCAATAGCTGGCAGACCGATTACCAAGTGTTTCTGCGGCAAACAACCACCACGAAAGCGCATTAAAAACGCTACGTGCACACTAAGGGTCTGTTCTGTTCCTGATCTAAGGGTCGCGGCTTTTAGTTTAGATGAATCTGTGCTGCACTTTATGTACACGCTCAGTAGTGAGGCCGGGCTGTGGAGTCGGGAGTCAGGGAAGTTGAGGAGTCAGAGGTTTAGCTTACTGACTCCACAACCCTGGTGCTGGCGCCAGATTTAATACAAGGGGCAGGTCACTGAAAAATCAGTGACCTGTCATTCATATGACGGAGCGGCCGGGGTAGGAGGAAATGAGCCAGTGCACTGTCTGGCCCCCATGCACCAACATCTCATTACCAGAATATTTCAAATGCTGATTAAAGAAGAACAAAAAAGTGAATTTCTTCACCAAAGGTATCAAATTAATCTGTATAACAGCGACATTATGGCCATGTGTTTGTACACTGCAAAATTGTGCTGAGAGCTTCTCTTTAAAATCCATCCTGCGTTTTATTGACAGGCAGGATAGGATTAGATGCTCCGCTCAGCAGACAGTATCACATAGGATAGGATTAGATGCTCCGCTCAGCAGACAGTATCACACAGGATAGGATTAGATGCTCCGCTCAGCAGACAGTATCACACAGGATAGGATTAGATGCTCCGCTCAGCAGACAGTATCACACAGGATAGGATTAGATGCTCCGCTCAGCAGACAGTATCACATAGGATAGGATTAGATGCTCGGCCGAGTATGAAACCGTGTAGGATTAGATACCACAGCTCAGCAGACAGTATCTCACAGGATAGGATTAGATACACGGCTCAGCAGACGGTATCACACAGGGTAGGATTAGGTACACGGGTCAGCAGACAGTATCACTCAGGATAGGATTAGATACACAGCTCAGCAGACAGTATCACACAGGATAGGATTAGATACACAGCTCAGCAGACAGTATCACACAGGATAGGATTAGATACACAGCTCAGCAGACAGTATCACACAGGATAGGATTAGATGCTCCGCTCAGCAGACGGTATCACACAGGGTAGGATTAGGTACACGGGTCAGCAGACAGTATCACACAGGATAGGATTAGATGCTCGGCCGAGTATGAAACCGTGTAGGATTTGATACATCATACATGATGGGATTAGATACCGCAGCTCAGCAGACAGAATCACACAAGATAACATATACATGATAGGATTAGATATACAGTTTAGCACACATGATAGATTTGGATCCATCATACATTACATACATCATTCAGCAGCTCAGCGGGCAGGGTAGTGTGGATGACCTCGCTTTGTACCACACTGATTTTGCACACACTGATACTGTCATATTTCTAACAATATTTAGTGCCAGAAGGGTTAATAAATTTCCGCTCTGCTTTTGCAGAGATATTTTGGCTACTTTGACTACATTTTTTGACCTGTTTTACAAACATTTGTGTACTTGTAGCCATGTGTTGTGCCTGATTGATGTGGAAAACTGAAAATTCTTACATAATGCAAAGAAATTTACAAAATGAGCAGAATGTTGTTCCTTAGCTGGGGTTAGGGATAGTGAGATTTTGCCTTTATACCTACTTGGCTCTTCTATTTGGGGTATGAAAACCCTTTGCTGTCCTTTTGGCCCCCTTCACATGTCTGTTCTGGATCAGTGTACCTTAGTGTTTTTCTGGTATGGCAAAAGAAATGACAAAGCTGCTCCTATACTTTGCAATGAAACACGGATGCCAGCCATGTGCTGTACGTGTTTAACACGGAGCCATAGACTTGTATTGGCCCTTGGCGTTTGTGCTGCCGATAAAAAACAGACATGTCTCCGTGTGGTATATGCACGGTCCATGTAAAAACATGGACATGTGCACAGTAGCATAGGTTATAATGGGTATGTGTCGCATCAGTGACAAGGAAAACCGATACAACACGTACTGCAAACACATAGACATGTGAAGGGTTTGTATCCTCATCTGTTCTGAGAAAAATGGACTTGGCTACTTGGAGCTCTTCAGTGTCAGATTTCTAATTTTGGACGGGTTATGATCTGGACTAGAGGGCTGCAGTTGTCTTAATTTTGGATTTCTATTCGCTTTTTAGTCTTTCTGGATTTTAGGGGTCAGACTCTTCCTGGCTGGCGGTCATGCAGATGCGGTAGGACAAGAGGAGTGACATTGTGTCTTATTTTATCCTTCTGATCTTTCTAAATCCTCTAAAACGTCACTCTCATCCCCTTCATCTGCTCTGGTCTAGCTCTGCCCTCTTCTCTATTACGTCTTTCTAATGCTGAAAGCCCCAGGGCCGCAGGTGTTTGTCTATTCCAGATTGTTACTATTTTTGCTAAAAATCGTTGTTTCCTCATTACTAAACCATAGAGCACTGAGTTATTTTCCATAGAGCAGCACTGCCCATACTCAAATGCCCCACCATACAGACTAGTCTTCATTGTGGCCTTGAGAGTTGGGGACCAACGATAAATGGTGGTCCGGCATTGAGTAGGTGCTAAACATATCACTAGATGACCGGGTCTGCATGCCAAATCATTCTGGAATCTAATAAAATTTAGTTTTTACCTAATCCCAATGGGGATGGTGGAGGGCTCTACTGCGTATCTAATAATAATATTTTTTTTATTTATATAGCGCCAACATATTCCACAGCGCTTTACAATTCAGACAATTTTACAGACATTATTGGCCCTGTCCCCTTTGGGGCTCACAATCTAGATTCCCTATCAGTATTTCTTTGGAGTGTGGGAGGAAACCGGAGAACCCGGAGGAAACCACGCAAACACGGGGAGAACATACAAACTCCTTGCAGATATTGTCCTTGGTGGGGTTTGAACCCAGGACCCCAGCGCTGCAAGACTGCAGTGCTAACCACTGATCTACCGTGCTGTCCGCAAATCTAAGGAAATCTGCCATTGTGGAGGCACCTACAAGTGGCACAATTCCAAAATTTAGTCTTGGCATAATCGCAGCATGGACACGCAGGCCTTTCTGATAATCGGCATCCTGGAACGTTTCCAATCCTAGAACTCCTTACTAATTCCAAGAAAATTCCCATGATGTGTCATTATTAGTCTTTAGCCAAAATGTACTGCCGTTAATTAGTAAACCTGAGTCTCCCAGTATCACTGGTATGGCAGAGGGGGCATCTGTTAGGAGGGGTAGTCCTGCCCGTGCAAGGGCAGTTCAGTCCCAGGTGCCATGGCGTTTGTTGTGGATTGTCCCCCATTTAGATGAATGGTTAGCACCCTTGCGACCCTTCCCCTCTACAGATCTGTGAGCCTTTTTTGCAGTCTATCGCCCTGATATGATTCTGACATCCAGTCTTATTTGTGTATAGAAAGATGCAGGATCTCGTTAGTCAATTAACACTGAACATTTGCTAATTGCTCAGTGTCAGTTTGCAGTCCCAGGATCTGCTATGTTTCTCTGCCAGGAGGGGGATATTCCCTGGATATTGCAGTCGATGGTTTCAGTATATCGGAGACTAATTGTCCCCAGACAGTGACAGAGTATCCGCAGCCGGTCAGCGCTTTCACTGGTGTAACGATCCAGGCTCCTGCGGGGGTTCACCATGGATCCTGCGGATCTTCCTTTCCTTGCTTGGCTCTGCAGGCAAAATCTCCATCTAAAATATATAAATGGTCTATTACTTAATATTTTATCCTTCGCAGCAGGATTGGATCAAGTAGAGAAGCACAGGTTCAACAAATCAAAGGGGAGTGCTAATAAAAAAAAATAGTAAACTGCAGAAATTCTCTACATTATCCGTTTCTTTCAGACTGGCAGTCGGTCTTCCTTTCAGCTGCTTTTTTCAGTCATGATGTTCCTTGTTTGCCTCCATTTAATGTATATGCCAGGAGAAGCTCCCGAATTACTGTACGAGCTGGATGGATGCCAATCAGTGGCACCTGTCACGCACAGGCAATCATGGCATTCCCTCTGTGTATGTTGTGTGACGGTAGCTGAATGCTACTCTTTCATCTCATCACCCCATCTGCTAATATGGCATTCTTTCAACAGGTATCTTCTAAGGAATAGCATAGTCTCTAGTGGGGCACTGAACTAACTAGAATTGCACAAAAAGATTTGCAGAACCCTGGTCTAGTGGCCACCTCAGTAGTCAATTGTCACCAGACTTGAGCCCTGGGAACGCCTTCCTACCTGCTGGCATTCCTGGTACCTGATTAGTAGGACTGGCACAACGTTGTCATTGTGGCAAGACACCTGCATGACATGCCGGGCCTAGCATTCAGAAGTCAAGAAATCAATAAAGAAGGAATTGTGCGGTGTTAGTGAAGCGCTAGAACAACTAGACAGGGGATTAGGTTATAACACACAAACCTTTTATTGTTTAGTACGCTCTCTAACGCCACGACGCGTTTCAATAACAGAAGCTATCGAAACGCGTCGTGGCCTTAGAGAGTGTACTAAACAATAAAAGGTTTGTGTGTTATAACCTAATCCCCTGTCTAGTTGTTCTAGCACTTCACTAACACCGCACAATTCCTTCTTTCTTGATTGCTAATCTCCCCTGTGGAGAGCGGTGGAAGCTGCTCTGTTTACAACTAGCCAACTACAGGACCTGCCGTGATGTCATTGTGGAACGCCCACTTCGGTCACACGGTCCTGGTCATGTGACCGCTGAAGCAGACAAACTCCCTACAGCAGTTCCTGCTAAGCTGCGGTCATCATACAGACTCCCACCTGGAAGCTTTTTCCCTTGTTGTGCGGGGCTCCTTTGCACAACAGGACCAGGTGAGTGGTCACAACATCCTCCCCCTTCATTCCCCCCCCCCCCCAAACCTCAGGCTCTTCACCATTGGAGCTCCAACTGCTTTTGTTTTCCATAGCATTCAGAAGTGGCACCCTGGATGCCAACCGGTAGGAGAAGGTTTGCAGGGCTCTGGTCCTGCTGACCACCAACATGGCTGCAGGACTAGGATCCTCAACTCTTATACTAATGTACACTGCCTCGATGGAGACCAAAAGGAGACCGTTTTGGATTTATCCTTGGCTAGTGTCACCCTATGGATGTGTTTAGCATGTACACTGTAAACCTTCCTAGCTTACACATTAATTGGGCCTTATATTTGGGGTGTACAGCTTGTACTGTGATTGAGAACTCGCTGGAAGTATGTGGCTGAGACCGAGTGCTGGAGCATAATTTATATATTGGTAATGACTGTGGTCTAAGCACAGCACTAGATCATGGATCTCTTGGTAAGTATGGTGGTCTATCATGTTGCATCTACACCTGCTGTCCACGGCCGCTACATACAACCCGATCAGCGGTCGTTTTATGGCTTGTTTAAACAGATTGATCGGTAACTCATGATTATCTGCAGCACATGGCCTGTTCGTTCGGGATGATGTGCTTCCGACTACAGGGATTTCAGTGTCGGCAAAAGTGATCTGTCGGGTGATTGCTGGCATTTAGTAACTTGCGGATTGACAATAGCGGGCAACTTCCTCCAGGTATTTAGTGGGATCACAGTTTACTGATCCTAGTCTGCACATTTCATTGTTCTGTGTAATAATGGCTGCTCCATCTGCACCGCGTGGCATCTGATACATGAGAGACCGCACTTACCACCACCTGAAGTGCTGTTTCCTATGTCTGCAATGTTTAACATTTTATTCAAGTGGATCCAGAGTTTATCATCGATCGCTCTAGTATACACCCAGAATAAGTGGGGGCATATAAATACTCCATAATATGCCTCTCTGCAAACCCAAGGCTTGAGAAGTGGACAGTGATCTCAATGTCCTCATGACATAAAGGGACACTCCACCTGTAGAGCATCTTCTACTTGTACAGTTGTGACCTGAGCTGATCCTGCATACAATATGTATTGGAGAGTTGCTGCAGTGTATACTGTATCAGTGACCACAGCTGACGGTGATGGTTGGGGGTGTAGTCACTCACAGGTGTAATGCCGCACTTGTCTACAAATTTATCCAAATACTAAGCATTTTGTACAGGTCGTGCTCTGGGTGCAGGCTTCTTATTACGTTTTTTCTCTGAGGCCTCCTCCCACTGTTCACATCATACATTTTGTCCCTGTGGCTTCAGCAGGAAAGTGTTTCCTGTCCAAATCGCGTCGCTCTGCTCACCTCGCCCTCTTTATATATGAGGACTACACCCTACATTTCACAGGCTTACACCCAGGTGTACTGTATTGTGTCAGACCTGTGCTGGAGCTTGGGACTTGGGCGAGAGAGGTGCACCTGATTTTGCTAACCAGTGTCTACCACGTGTTACATTGTATAGGATTATTACATGCTAGAACAATCAAGTTCTATAAAATTCCTTTTATTAGATGTATTAAGGTTCAGAAATTCTGCATATTTTGCATTTCAGAGCAGAAATGTACCCGATAGTCCAATTACCCAATGGATTGATGAAATGCTGTGCTGTCACTGCTAGGCTGATACTAAAGCCCTGGCTGAGATGGCATCCGCACCAACAATGCTAAGCATGTCTGCATTTCTTAGACTAGATCAATATATACACACTGCAGTTATTGTATTAAGACCAAATGTCTAATAGTTAGCAAATTTCCAGACCGTACAGAACTGTGCAAAAGCTTTAGGCTGGTATGGAAAAATTGCTGCAAAGTAAGAAGTTTTCCAAAATAGAAGTGTTAACAGTTTAATTAAAAAAGGAAAAAACAAAGTGCAAAGTGAATGAACAAAAGAGAAATGTAAATCCCATCAGTATCTTGTGACTGTCCATTGCCTCCATTGTCAGTATCTGCTGACCGCCTGTCACTTGCACACAGTTTATGAGGGAACTCTGCCGGAGGTTGTTCCAAACATCTTGAAGGACTGACCCCATATCTTCTGTGTATGAGGACTGTGCAGATAAGTCTGTCTCTTCATGTGACCCCAGACAGACTTGATGATGTGAGATCAGGGCTGCGGGGCCGGATCATCACTTCTAGGAGTCCTTGTTCTTAATTACATTGGCTGGATGTTTGGGGTCTTTCGGCTGCAGAATAAATTTAGAGACCGTCAGAAGCCTCCCTGATGGTATTACATTATGGGTAAGTACGATATCTGCGGGTTTTTCTCAGCATTGAGAATACCATTAGGCCTGAACAAATCCCGACTCCAATGCACCGTCAAATTTGCAGGAGCCTCCACTGTGTGTCATGCTTCCTGCTGACCTTCATTATTGTGCCGCTCTTCAGCTCTTAACGAAAAAAACTGCTTCTGTTTTAGCCGATTATTTCACATTTTGCTCCGCAGACCAGAGCCACTGCTGACCTTTTTCTGCACCCCAGTTTCTATGTTTTCTTGCAGGGTTGAGTCGCTTAGACTTCTTTCCATTTGGGAGGTGGAAATTGATTACTTTTCCGAACAGTGGATGGATGTAGTTGGGTCCCACTATTTGGTGCCCGTTCTGAGCTGATGGCACTGCTGGACAGCTTCTTGATGTTTTTCATCTGCTGTACTAAGTTTCCTTGGCGACTGCATCTACCGTCCTAACCATTGCCCATTTCTTGCTGTCCTCAATACTGGGAAATGCAGTCAGATTGGCTGCAAATTTATTCTGCAGAAGAACAAGGGGTCCTGGAAGTGATAATATGGCCCCCACAGAGCCCTGATCTCCACAACATCGAGGCTGTTTGGCATTGAATAAAGAGACAGAAGGATTTGACCAGATCTGATCTACAGTCGTAACCAAAAATATTGAGACTGACACAAATTTTGGTTCACATTTTGCTGCTTCAGTGTGTCTGGATCTTTTAGTTGGATGTTTCTATGGTTTCTAAAGTACAATTCTCAGCATTTCATAAGTTTTTACACTTTACTTGACAAATACATGATATTTCTGTAAAGCCTCAATATTTTCACCGCTGATTCTTATTTCTCCAGACTTCTGTCCTTCGCCCCGGTAGCTGGATATCCGCTTCTGGGCCAGATCCTGACTGATTTCCACCCATTCTTGTCTGCTTAGTGCCTGGAGTCTCACGATTTTTGGGCTTTGGTTTCTGCTCTCACTTTTTAAAGATTTACCACAGGTTCTCAATGGGCTTAAGATCAGAGGAATTTCCTGGCCATGGATCCAAAATGTCAAGGTTTTGCTCACCGAACCACTTGGTTATCATTTTTGCCTGTGACATGGTCTCCATTATGCTGGAAATAACATTGTTCATCACCAAATTGCTCCTGGATCGTTGGGAGAAGATGGTTTTGGAGGATTGTTAGATCTCATTCTTTATTCATGGCAGTATTCTTAAGGAAAATTGTGAGTGATGCCACTTCACTGGATGAAAGTCCCCACACATGAATGGTCTCGTTATGCTTTACTGTTGGCATGACGCAGGACTCATAAGAAAAGGTAAATTATATTATTTGGACAATTATAATTCTAGATGTCCCCAAACAAACTGAAGTCCAATTTTTACTACCCTGTTTTTTTGAGAGAAGTGGCTAATTTGCTGCCGTTCTTGACACAAGGTCAGCCTCCTAAAGCCTGCACCTCACTGTGCTTGCAGATGCATGATACCTGCCTTCTGCCATTCCTGTGTAAGCTTTGCACTAGTGTTGAACTGATCCCATGGCTGAATCCTCTTTAGAACTCCTGGCACTTTCTTGACATTCTTGGGTGCCATGAATCCTTCCTTACAGCAATTGAACCTCTCTTTGACATTCCCGGTTGCTTGTGCACCTTTTTCTACCACACTTTTTCCTTCCACTCAACTTTCCATTAATATGCTTAGATACAGCACTCTGTTAACAACCAGTTTCTTTAGCAATGATCTTTTGTGGCTTACCCTCCTTTTGTGGAGTGTGTCAATGACTGCCTTCTGGACATCTGTCAAGTCAGCAGTCTTCCCCATGATTGTGGAGCTTACTGAAACAGACTAAGGGACCTTTTTTAAATGCATCAGAAGCCTTTACAGGTGTTTTTTGTTAATTATTCTAATTTACTGAGATAATGACTTTTGTGTTTTCATTGGCTGTAAGCCATAATCATCAACATTAACAGAAATAAACACTTGAATTAGATCACTCTGTTTGTAATGGCTATATAAAATGAGTTTCACTTTTTGTATTGAAGAACTGAAATAAATTAACTTTTTGATGATATTCTAATTTTGGGAGAAGCACCTGTATTACTACAGAAGAACAGCAAAATGATTCTTTACAATTAGATGCTCTTGCTGAAGCTGCTTCCCACCTCTTTCCTATTCATCATATGCAATAAGAGAGAGTCTGCAAGAGAGACATGCTGCAACTCTGATTAGCAAAGTAAGGAAATTGGCTTTTGCTGCCAGAACCCCTAAAATTGATTCCATCTTGAAGAGACGTGCTGGAAAAGGGGCAATTGTGGAATTACCAAATTTTTCACTTGCTCTCAAAGAAGTAGAAGAGTTCAATCGTTCATCAAAACTGACTGTGCACGAGGCAATTCCTTTATACCCTGAAATTGTTAGGTGCCCACGATGCAGAAATGCTGCAGATTTTTTCCGCATCTCCCTGGCAGGAAAAACGCATGCGGATTTTACATGCGTTTTTCCCGCCAGGTAGAAGCGTTTGTCAAGCGTTTTTGCATGCATTTCTGCATGCGGGTTATCAAGCTCTTTCCAAGTGATTTTGGCATCACTTGGAAAGTGCTTGACAACTTGGTCACACTATATTGATCCATGCAACCGGCATGGATTTATATAGTGTGACCAAGTAATAGTTAAAAAAAAAAAAAAAAGAATAAGAATGGTAAAAAATAAAGATTATACTTACCTTCTGATGGCCCCCAGTCTCCTCAGTGATGCGTCCGGTCTCTTGTACGGCTCATGGCGGTGTGAAAGGACCTTTCATGGCGTCATTTAGTCATGTGACAGGTCACGCGACCGCCGCCGTCATCCACATGTGCTCATGTGGATATTATGCGATTCAATGGGGCAATTACGCTGCGGGTCCGCAAAATTAATTGACATGCTGCTTATTTTTCCGCAGCATGTGCACAGCACATGCGGATTATCATTGGGGACCATGGGGCACATATTACCAAGCGTTTTTTTCAGCGTTTTCGCTGCAGAAATTCCGAGTCGAAAAACGCATAATGGGCACGCAACCTTAGAGATGTTGCCCATGTGGTTATTACTGCTTTTCCACCAACCCAAGTTAGTGTAGAGAGGTTGTTCTCTAGCCTTAAAATAATTAGGTCAGATTTGAGGTCATCTATGAAGGAGGATCTGATGGAGGCGATACTATTTCTCAGAACAAATTCATAGACTGCAGAAATGTTATTCAGTAGGTTTTTGTTGGAAACTGTTTTTTTCCACGTACTGCAGCGTGTATAATAAATTGTAAATATGCAAAAGTTGTTTTTTTTTTTGTTCTAAGGTTGTATTCCAATAAATACTAATAATAAAGCTTTATCATAAGAATGATTAAAAGCCTGAGGTTACCATTTTACTACAGTAAAGTTATTACTTAAACATGAGCCATGTATGAGGGAGTCGGAGTCTTGGAGTCGGTGGCATGGAAATCGAGGAGTCTGAGCTTTGGCTTACCGACTCCTCAGCCCTGGTTAACAGAAGTAGACAATGATTTCAAACACCATCTCCCCTTTTTGAAGCAACCAGTCTGCTCTTATAATTCAATCAGCCTGACCGCTAAAAAGCAGATCACTGAAATGATGTAAGCAGGTCTTTTTATGGCGGGGAAGAAAATCAATGGAAATGGGGGTTTTGATATTAAGTTAATTTAATTTTCATGGCAAGGCATGATTTTTTACAATTCATCAGATCACTCTTTATAATCTAGTTACTAAAAATTGCAGCTATAAAGGCGTAAGCAGCCATCATTGTGTCATCCAAAATTTGGGTCAGTCTCAAAACTTTTGGCCACGTCTAAGCTCTGTAGTCAGTTCTCCAAGATGTTTGGAACAAATTCCTGCTAAGTTCCTTCAAAACCTGTGTATAAGTGACCGAGAAGTGATGTAGGAGACGGACAGTCACCAAAATTGATAGGATTTACATATTTCTTTTGTTCATTCACTTAGGGTAATTGATAAAAATAAACTAATACAATTAACACTTCTATGTATGAAGCTTCTTACATTACAGCATTTTTTCACACCTGCCTAACTCATATCTGCGGTACTGTAAATTGTGGGAATATTGGTATTTTTTAGTGGATAGTGAAATCATTACCAGCTTGAACTCTCACTCTGCTGCCAGCATAGCTTGGGTGGTAAAGACGTCCTAGTGGTACTTGAGGATCAGGAGAAGGATGCCGCAGCCACATGACAGGATCCAGCGCTGCTTCTCACACATCACAAGGCTATGTGCAGCTGATCAGGCGCTGATGCCGCCCGAACTGAGGCCTTCTACTCCCAAAGTGGAATTATAGAGTTGGAATCTGTCTAAAACATCTGGATAAGCAAAGTTGTCGAGGAAAAATAAGAAAAAGGACCTAAAAAAAGACAACTGAAAAAGTGGCGCTAAGCGTATAAAGAATAAGGTGCAATTACTAAATCCACTAATGAGCAAATTACTCCAGAAAACTGGAGAGACTGATAACGAATAAGGGCCTTTATGTTCCAGATTTGCATGTGAAAAATTTGCAGCTGTATACAATAGCAGATGGGATTTTTTTAAAAAATGTCCTCTATACTGTAGGTATTTTTCCATCTGCAGCATGTAAATCTGATCTTTTTGTGATACAGAAAGAGGATGGATCTGTTGCAGATTTTGACTTTCTTAATAAACTTAATGATAAAATCTGGATAATGGAAAAATCTGCAACAAACCCCCAAATTTTGGGGGTTATTCTGCGGATTACCCACAGAACATTGTGGGGCCTTTAAAGGAAGAAAAACACATTCTACAAAGTTAAAGCTAAAAAACAAAAAAACAAACAAAAACAAACAAAAAAAAAAGACAACCCTCTCCTCCCCAGGTCTCGGTTTCTTGCGCTGTTTCATCGCAAGTGGGGCGAGATGTCAGCACAGGAGGCTGATTTATATGGAAACCGGCATGTTATATTACATTAAAAAAGCAGATAATGTGAATAGTTTATTCATGTATCACAGTTTTCCGAAAATTTTAGTTTTTGGTATTTACCAGTACATGTTTATTATTGAAATCGATCAAATTACTGAATGGTAATATCAATACTGATATTGCACTCTATGATTATCGCCCCATGCAATCATGGTGGGTCACAGAGGGCGTCACATTACATAGGATATGTACATGTTTGATGAATCCCCATTTTCAGATTTAAAAAACAAATGTTTCCGGTCAAGCGGCCGCTTGCTGTCAGTGAAGGGGCTGAACACCTACTTTGATAATGTGCAGGCCTCGTCCATTTCCAGCACGCTCTCCTATAATGAGCCCTGTGTACACATCATGCTCAGGGTGGTGTTTTGTACTGTTGCAGAATCCAGGCTTCATTTTTATTTGGAGGCCATTTTTTTGTTATAATAAAGCGATGACCACTGAATGTCGTAAAAGCCGCCTGAAGAAGCTGACAAAAATATTGGAACATTAAGGCTATGTTCACATGTTGTGTTTCTGCAGCAGTTTTTTTACAGCACCAGCAAAGTCTGAGATTTCAGAAATCTTATACACACACATTAATCTTTTTTTTTTTTTTTTTTTTTTTTCCTGACTGTTTTTGCAAACAGCAGTATCACTTCTTATAGCGTTTCTGCAGTGTTTTTCACCCATTCTAAGCAATGGGTAGTGCAAAAAAACGCAGTTATCAGGTTTTGCTACGTTTTTGGTGCCAAAACCTGAGTAAGTTGAATCAGTTTGTTTTTTTTTTTTTTTTGCACTAAACTTTATCAGCACGCACAAGAGACAAATTTTCCCTGACAAAAACACCGTTAAAGATAGCAAAAACTCATCACGGTGGCGCAGTGGTTAGTACTGCAGCCTTGCAGCGCAGGGGTCCTGGGTTCAAATCCCACCAAGGACAACATCTGCAAGGAGTTTGTATGTTCTCCCAGTGTTTGTGCGGGTTTCCTCTGGGTTCTCCGGTTTCCTCCCACACTCCAAATACATACTGATAGAGAATGTAGATTGTGAACTGCGATTCGGACAGCGACGATAATGTATGTAAAGAGCTGCGGAATATGTTAGCGCTATATAAAAAAAGAAAAAAGAAAAGAAGAAGAAACCTGCTTTTTTACGTTGCTTCTTTACTGCCAAGAGAGCTTTTTCCTGCGGGGAAAAATACAACAGAAATGCCATGTGTGACCATCTCCTTGTGAACATATACGAAGGCTGTTTTTTTCAGTGGATTTTTCATGCGGACAAAATCCACAGTAAAAAAAAAACAAACAAACAAACCTTGGACGCTGTTTTGATCTGGTTGTTTTGATTTTTCAGCCAGTTTTTTAATTATATGGGGTGCAGCCATTGGGTATATATTTTGATATATTTTTTTTT
Organism: Phyllobates terribilis; assembly: GCF_046119375.1. Lineage (NCBI taxonomy): Eukaryota > Metazoa > Chordata > Amphibia > Anura > Dendrobatidae > Phyllobates > Phyllobates terribilis. The sequence continues at coordinate 265,259,849 of NW_027362767.1, forward strand.
ACACTGCTTTAAAAAAATGTGTGGTGGGGGAAAAAAAACAAAACTGTAGGTGAGGTTTCCCATCCAAATGAATGGGAAGCTTGTTGGAAGCAGATTTGATGCAATTTTTTAGGTGGATTTTGCCATTAATTCTGCCCCTAAAATTATTTAAGGGAAAACTCCATGTGGATATGCAGTTTTTTGTTGTTGTGAATTTTACAGCACATTCTGTTCCAAAATCCACCTCAAATACTCTGAAATACGCTTTCTGATTTCAATGAGAGACACCAAGAGTGCTAGACAGTTACTTTTTTCCAAGCTGAAAAAAAGTCAATTCTCAAGGATTTTATGCATGAAAGAAGATGCCACATATTTTGTTTTCTGTTCGCTGGCAAGAAAATTGTCCCATAGTCAAAAATGGCATAAAAAACACCACTTTTTTTTTTTTTTTAGGTTTTTTGATATGGATTCTTGAGTCAGAAAAAAAAAATAGTATACAAAAAAAAAACCTCAGCGTGAACATACCCTTAATCTTTGGATCCTAGGACTAAATCATGGAACTGCTATTTAAGCTCTTTCCTAGTGTTTTGAAGCAGGAGCTACTCCTAGTTTGATCCTGGATTATCTTTGCTGATAAAACCAGGTGAATGTAGTAGATGACTTTCCTTCTGTGCAGTCCTGATGTTGTATGCCCAGGCACCGGGACCTGCTGCCACGTCAGCTTAGCAAAGACAGATCTACCGGACCGCCCTGCACAAACACTGCCGGATCACCTGTGCCGCCTCCGCCAGCACTTGCTATGCCCTGTTGGAGAATTGCCTAGTAAGCAACTCCATTGGCAGGAATTAAGATCACAGAATCTGAAGATCATGTTGGATTATGGCAGTGCCTGATACAATCTTTGATACCATTAAACTTCTGCCCCTTCTTATCATTAGTTGCCATGTAGAAGTTTGGAAAGTTTTTGCTTCCCCAGAGTTAATTCCTCCGTGACAATATGCCCCTGTGCTTGTCACATCTGCCGTGTCTTCTAGCCACAGTGAAGCCCCAGGTGTCTGCAGCTCCTGCTGCTTTGCAGAGTGCAGCGTTACAGTGTGTATGCGGCTGCCGGCATCTTCTTATCTCTATGATTCACGTCTCCATATTGTCAGATATGCCAAGGACCCCTGATTCATCCAGGCCGATGTGTTCACATATCTGTCAGCTCATCTCCAAGGGGATGGCGTCAATGCAAGATGTGCATGATCGGGGTTGTAATAGCACCCAGGGACACAATTACTTGTCATTGTCTGACTGGGCATCCTGAGTCTTGTAGTACGTAACAACTGGCTGGAGCCAAGTGCAAAAGCAGAGCTGAGTGCTGTCTACACATCAAGTTATGCTGATACTTGTGGTCCTACAGCACATGTATTGGTAAAATTCATCCCTGTTTGCTTTCTATGCTGTCCCTACTAGATTTGCCCTGTACGGCTGCTCTTGGACGGCAAAGGGTTAACCCAACACTTGTTGTACTGCGCTTTCCTGGCTTTCGTTTTATGAATAGCAACCAACATATCCACTGGTGTTACCATGGTTTCATTGATCCTTGGTGCTATTGAGGGGTGAAGTCAGATTTCATGTTCTGTTTCTCGCAGCGCCCCCTTCTGTGCACATCGGTATGCAGTCTTGTATACAAACATTTAGCTTCTTCTCTGAGGCTTCCCATAATAAACAGCCCTATAGGCTTTGTGCCCACAATTAGTAATACTATCACACTGCGTCCAGTGCATTTTCGCTACGTTGTACATTACAAGCACAGTGGATGGGATTAATAGAAATCCCATGCCCACTGTGCTTCTTTTTTACGGTGCGTAAAAATCACCTGCCATGTTCCAAGCATGTCAATTTCTGTTGCGGGAACGCTGAATCTTCTGTGTGGATTTTCCCCACAGACTTTCATTAGATGTGGTAAATCCGCAGTTGACAAAAAAGCACATGCGTTGTAAGTGCGTTTACACAGGTGTTTTCAGCCTGGTTTAACTTAAATAATTTAAAAAAATGACTTGGGGAGGCCCCCCCCCTGTGTATGATAACCAGCCAAGGTAAAGCAGATAGATTGGGGCTTTTATTATCAGGCTGGGAAGGTTCCTGTTTATTGGACCATTCCTAGCCTAAAAATACCAGCTTGAAGCTGCCCCAGAATTGGCACATCACATGCCATGCGCCAATTCTGGCACTGTGCCTGGCTCTTCCCTATTGCCCTGGTGCGGTTGGGGTTTATTACAGCTGTGTTTTGTCAAAAATTCCAGCTGCCATCATCCACTGGCTTTAGTAATAGAGAGATGTCTAATCAGACACCCCCATTACTAACGCGGTAAAAAAACAAACCAAAAAAAAAAACAGTAATCCAAAAAATAACACACACCGAAAAAAATACTTTATTTGAATAAACACTCCCCCACACTGTCCCTCGTTTACCAATTTATTAAAAAAATAAATATACCATGCTGCTCCGAAGGAAGTAATCCACAGAATCCAGGTAGTCCAGAAAAGGATACCTGAAAAACTAAAAAGACAGAAATACAAGAGACACTCCCTCGTTCACCAATTTATTACCCAAAACGTTCCCACGATGCTTCACTGTAGTCCACGTTCTCAAAATCCTGCTTGGGCCACTGTGAATAGCAGTAAAGTTCCTGCTATTCACAGGCGCCAGGTAGTGGCGACAACGCTCATCATTGTAGCTGGCTCCCGCTCCAGTCAGCGAGACCCGGTGGCTCTGAGTGTTGTCGTCACTACCCGGAGCCTGTGAAGAGCAGGAACTTTACGGCTATTCAGAAGCTGGAGCCAGATTCGGGGAACGTGGACTACGGGGGAGCTTCATGGGAACATTTTGGGTAAAAAATTGGTGAATGAGTGTCTCTAGATTACTTTGGACCTGTATGTATGTATGTGTTTTGTCTTTGTTTTTTTATTAATTGGTGAAAGGGGGATAGTGTGGGGGAGTCTTTATTCAAATAAAAGCACACAGAGAAAAAAAAAAAAACTTACTCTCCTTTACTAACCACATGGGTTGATGGCAGCTATGATTTTTGACCAATCACAGCTGTCATCAACCCCAACTAATAACTGGTTATTAAAAATAGGGGTGACCCCCCCCCCCCCCCCATGTAATTTTTTTAAATTATTTATTAGGTGAATACATGTACTGTAAACTACACATGCACGGGACTAATGTAGATCTCACGGATATCTTTCTATCTACCTACCCCATATCCATCAATCTTTGCACATCTAATCTAACATACCAAAGAGAGACAAAAACGCTTAAAAACACATGTGATAAAAAACGCAAAGAAAGACACAAGTGAGCTGAGGTGCGGGATTCATGTGGAAATTGAGCTGCTTGAAAGCCTGAACAAACACTGTGCAGCTTCTGGTAGAGTGGCTGATATCATACACATATATCCATATAGTAAAAGTTTATAGACTCCTGTCAACCCCTCCCCACACTGAAATGGCTGCTAATAGAGAGCAGTAGATTGCATTTACCTGTAGTACAAATGCAGAGCCTTTAGGGACAGTGTTGCTTTATGAGGATGCTCGTTTTTACAGTCATTGCGGTAGATGTTTATATACTGGTTGTACTGGAAATGGAGCTTTTATCACCCTTTTTATTACACGATTGTATTTCTGAGAGAAGCGTTTTATAGGCGGAGGCCTCCAAGGGCAGAACAGCGAGGGAAATCCTGGTGATGATATAAGCTCCGTGCCTGACTCCTGATGTTGAATCTGCTGTGAAAGTTCATGTACAATTGCTTCTCACTAAATCAGAATATCATCAAAAATTCATTTATTTCAGTTCTTCAATACGAAAAGTGAAATCCTATATATTAGAGTCATTTCAAACAGAGTGATCTATTTCAAGTGTTTATTTCTGTTAATGTTGATTATGGCTTACAGCCAATGAAAACACAAGAGTCATTATTAGTGTTGAGCATTCCGATACTGAAATATCGGGTATCGGCCGATATTCACTGTATCGGAATTCCGATACTTAATTCCGATACTTTTATAATATCGAATACCGGAATCGGAAGTTCCCATAATGCCTGCGCTCTGCAGTGTCTGTGAAGGATGACAAGCTGGATGGCAGCGCTCAGCTGCGATCCAGCTTGTCATCAGAATGCCATCCCAGCGTGGGAGAATTCTCCTGATTGTTTAAAAGCCGGCGGGCGGTAAAAAGCCGCCGGCTTTTAAACAATCACGCAGCCCCATACTGCTTCCCCGCAGCCTCCCACCCCGATCCTCCGCTCCCCTCGCCACCTCCAATCCCAATCGTAAATTAGGACCGGGCGGGGAGCGCAGCACCAAGGAGCGAAGGACCCGGGCGGGGAAGCCGGCAGTGAAAAGACTTCACCGCCGGCTTTCCCGTTCTGTGCTGCGCTTTCCCGCCGGTTATTTCAAATAAACAGCTGAGGTATCAGCTGATGCCGATCAGCTGTTCATTTGAAGTAGCCGCGGTGCCCTCAGAGGGTTCATGTGAGTTCATGCTTCACTGCATGAACTCACATCAACTTTCCCACGGCCGCACAGGTCAGCCACTCCTCCCAAACCCGTCATGATTAGTGTGTGCGGGGTGTGTGTGTGTGTGCGGGGTGTCTGTGCGTGCAGGCAGACATAGGCCGATGTGACACTACTACTCCCATCGGCCTATGTCTGTCCCCCGTCCACTCGTGCCAGCAGGATCAGCTCGATGGGAGCAGTAGTTCCCATCAGCCTGATCCTGCTATTTAAATTGCCCTACTGTGTCCCCAATAAATTTTAAATACATGTCATTGGTGGCCAGTGGTTACCTAAAAGAAATTAGTTTATACATTACCTGTCCCCGCCGATCGCCACCTAAAATAAAGTAAAAAATAAAAAACTACACCTATACTCACCTAGACACCTAATTCCCCGAAGCCATCGATCTCCTGTAATAAAATATAAAATAATAAACCACAACCTTATCCTTACCCCTCCGTAGCAGTCCACGAGTGTCCCACGAAGATCTCCAGTTCAGAGCAGCCACATAGAATGTGACCGCTCTGAACCGCTGCTGCCGCTAGAATGACGGGGCCGTAAGGGTTCACCGGAGTTCAGGCAGCGCTGCTCCGGTTAGCTCCTTTACGGCACTGCTGTATCGTGAGAAATTCCCACGGTACAGCACTGCCGTAAAGGAGGTCTCCGGAGCTGCGCTGCCTGAATGCACTCCGGTGACCTCAGTCAGTGGCTCCCGCTGCCGGGAGCGGACGTGTTCTCGGCAGTGTGAGCTTACAGCAGCCATGCACAGCTGTCACCATCTCCAGATGTGACAGCTGTGCATGGGAGATCAGCGCAGGAACGTGGACAGGTAACTATTTTTTTTTTAGTAAACTAAGAATTAAATAAAATGGTGTTTTATTTCAAATTATTTTTTTCTGGGTGTAGTGTGTTTTTTCTTTTTAACACTTTGTAGGTTAGTAATGGGGGTGTCATATAGACGGCCATCATTACTAACCTGGGCTTCATGGCAGCTGGCGCTGACATGAACCCCACCACTATTACCCCCTGCCACCGCACCAGGGCAGCGTGGAAGAGCGAGGCTAAGTGCCAGAATTGGCGCATCCTATGGATGCGCCATTTCTGGGGCGGCTGACGGCTGGTGTTTCTAGCCTGGGAGGGGGCCAATATTCATGGCACCCTTCCTGAGCTATTAATATCAGCCCCCAGCTGTCTGCCTAGCCTTTGCTAGCTATTAAAATAGGGGGGACCCCATGTCATTTTTTTTTGGGGGGGTCCCCCATTTTAATAGCTAGTAAAGGCTAGGTATTCAGCTGGGGATTGATATTAGTAGCCTGGGAAGCTCCGTGGGTATTACCCCCTTCCCAGGCTTCAAACATCTGCCCCAGCCGTCTGCTTAACCTCCGCTAGAGACTAAAATTAGGGGGGCCCCCACGTCATTTTTTGGGGGGGGGTCCTCCATTTTAATAGCTAGTAAAGGCTAGGTATTCAGCTGCGGGCTGATATTAGTAGCCTGGGAAGCTCCGTGGGTATTACCCCCTTCCCAGGCTTCAAACATCTGCCCCAGCCGTCTGCTTAACCTCCGCTAGAGACTAAAATTATGGGGGATCCCACGCCATTTTTTTTTAAATAAATCCTTTATTTTAACACTAAATGACATTTGAGGACTTAATAAAGATGCAGTCCCTAAATTATTATTTATTTTTTAATAAATTTTTCCCAAAACTTTTGACGTGGGCTTCGCCATATTTTTGTATGCCAGCCAGGTACAGCATCCAGCTTCTATGAATGCGCCATTTTCCGGGGCGGCCGCGGACTGCAATTTTCAGCGGGGGGGGGGGCAGAAAGCTTGGGCCTCCCTGCGCTGCAGATTCCATCCCCCAGCTGCCTAGTTGTACCTGGCTGGACACAAAAATAGGGAGAAGCTCCACGTTTTTTTTTTTTTAATTATTTCATGAAATTCATGGAATAATTAAGAAAAAAAGGGCTTCCCTATATTGTTGTGTCCGGCTAGGTACAAATAGGCAGCTGGTGGTTGGGGGCAGCCCGTTCCTGCCTGCTGTACCTGGCTGGACACAAATATAGTGTGAAGCCCCACGTAAATTTTTTTTTAATTATTTCAGGAAATTCATGAAATAATTTTTTTTTAATTATGTGGGGCTTCGCCCTATATTTGTGTCCAGCCAGGTACAGCAGGCAGGAACGGGCTGCCCCCAACCACCAGCTGCCTATTTGTACCTAGCCGGACACAACAATATAGGGAAGCCCTTTTTTTCTTAATTATTCCATGAATTTCATGAAATAATTAAAAAAAAAAAGTGTGGCGCTTCGCCCTATTTTTGTGTCCAGCCAGGTACAACTAGGCAGCTGGGGGCTGGAATCTGCAGCGCAGGGAGACCCAAGCTTTCTGGGCCCCACCCGCTGCAAATTGCAGTCCGCAGCCGCCCCGGAAAATGGCGCGTTCATAGAAGCGCCATCTTCTGGCGCTGTACCCAACTCATCCAGGGCCCTGGTGCGGTGGCTCACTGGGTAATAAAGGGGTTAAGGCCAGCTTGGCATTATCAGCTGGCCCTAAGCCCGAAATTCATGGGGTCACGCCAATATTAGACATGACCGCCATGAATTTCTAGTAAAGTATTTAAAAAAAACACAAACACCCAGAAAAAAGTCCTTTAATTGAAATAAAGACACAATTCTTTATTGTTCTAAATTAAACCATACTTACCGCCACGCCCATTCCAGCTGAAGCCAACGATCTCCTGCAATAAAAGTAAAATAATAAAGCAACCTCATCCTTACCTTTCCATGGTTCCCAGGACAGCTTCAGCTCTGCTACATCGAGATGACAGGCTGGACCGCAGCAGAACGCTGCCATCCAGCCTGTCATCCCGCGGACACTGAGAAGCGCAGGCATGCTTGCGCTCCTCAGTGTCTCTCTGTGACGTCATCCAGATGAGCCGAGGTCATGTCCAATGAACTCAGCTCACCTCATGCACGTCACTGACAGCGTGGGAAAATTCTCCTGCACTCAGCGCTTCAGCGTGAGAATTCTCCCACGCTGTCAGTGACGTGCATGAGGTGCGCCGAGTTCATTGGACATGACCTCACCTCATGCACGTCACTGACAGCGTGGGAAAATTCTCACGCTGAAGCGCTGAGTGCAGGAGAATTCTCCCACGCTGTCAGTGACGTACATGAGGTGAGCCGAGTTCATTGTCGGCTCATCTGGATGCCGTCACAGCCAGACACTGAGGAGTGGAAGTATGCCTGCGCTTCTCAGTGTCTGCGGGATGACAGGCTGGATGGCAGCGTTCTGCTGCGGTCCAGCCTGTCATCTCGATGTAGCAGAGCTGGAGCCGTCGTGGGAGCCATGGAAAGGTAAGGATGAGGTTGCTTTATTATTTTTCTTTTATTGCAGGAGATCGTTGGCTTCAGCTGGAATGGGCGTGATGGTAAGTATGGTTTAATTTAGAACAATAAAGAATTGTGTGTTTATTTCAATTAAAGGACTTTTTTCTGGGTGTTTGTGTTTTTTTTAAATACTTTACTAGAAATTCATGGTGGTCATCTCTAATATTGGCGTGACCCCATGAATTTCGGGCTTAGGGCCAGCTGATAATGCCAAGCTGGCCTTAACCCCTTTATTACCCAGTGAGCCACCGCACCAGGGCCCTGGATGAGTTGGGTACAGCGCCAGAAGATGGCGCTTCTATGAACCCGCCATTTTCCGGGGTGGCTGCGGACTGCAATTTGCAGCGGGTGGGGCCCAGAAAGCTTGGGCCTCCCTGCGCTGCAGATTCCAGCCCCCAGCTGCCTAGTTGTACCTGGCTGGACACAAAAATAGGGCGAAGCTCCACGTTTTTTTTTTTTTAAATTCATGAAATTCATGGAATAATTAAGAAAAAAAGGGCTTCCCTATATTGTTGTGTCCGGCTAGGTACAAATAGGCAGCTGGTGGTTGGGGGCAGCCCGTTCCTGCCTGCTGTACCTGACTGGACACAAATATAGGGCGAAGCCCCACATCAATTTTTTTAAATTATTTCATGAATTTCCTGAAATGATTTAAAAAAAATTGACGTGGGGCTTCGCACTATATTTGTGTCCAGCCAGGTACAGCAGGCAGGAACGGGCTGCCCCCAACCACCAGCTGCCTATTTGTACCTGGTTGGACACAACAATATAGGGAAGCCCTTTTTTTCTTAATTATTTCATGAATTTCATGAAATAATTAAAAAAAAAAAAATACGTGAAGCTTCTCCCTATTTTTGTGTCCAGCCAGGTACAACTAGGCAGCTGGGGGATGGAATCTGCAGCGCAGGGAGGCCCAAGCTTTCTGCCCCCCCCCCCCCTCCCCCCCGCTGAAAATTGCAGTCCGCGGCCGCCCCGGAAAATGGCGCGTTCATAGAAGCTGGATGCTGTACCTGGCTGGCATACAAAAATATGGCGAAGCCCACGTCAAAAGTTTTGGGAAAAATTAATTAAAAAATAAATAATAATTTAGGGACTGCATCTTTATTAACTCCTCAAATGTCATTTAGTGTTAAAATAAAGGATTTATTTTAAAAAAAATTGACGTGGGGCTTCGCCCTATATTTGTGTCCAGCCAGGTACAGCAGGCAGGAACAGGCTGCCCCCAACCACCAGCTGCCTATTTGTACCTGGCCGGACACAACAATATAGTGAAGCCCTTTTTTTAAAAAAATTATTTCATGAAATAATTAAAAAAAAATTGACGTGGGGCTTCGCACTATATTTGTGTCCAGCCAGGTACAGCAGGCAGGAATGGGCTGCCCCCAACCACCAGCTGCCTATTTGTACCTGGTTGGACACAACAATATAGGGAAGCCCTTTTTTTCTTAATTATTCCATAAATTTCATGAAATAATTTAAAAAAAAAATGCGTGGGGCTTCGCCCTATTTTTGTGCCCAGCCAGATACAACTAGGCAGCTGGGGGCTGGAATCCGCAGCGCAGGGAGACCCAAGCTTTCTGGGCCACCCCCGCTGCAAATTGCAGTCCGCAGCCGCCCCAGAAAATGGCGCGTTCATAGAAGCGCCATCTTCTGGCGCTGTACCCAACTCATCCAGGGCCCTGGTGCGGTGGCTCACTGGGTAATAAAGGGGTTAAGGCCAGCTTGGCATTATCAGCTGGCCCTAAGCCCAAAATTCATGGGGTCACGCCAATATTAGACATGACCACCATGAATTTCTAGTAAAGTATTTAAAAAAACACAACACCCAGAAAAAAGTCCTTTAATTGAAATAAACACACAATTCTTTATTGTTCTAAATTAAACCATACTTACCACCACGCCCATTCCAGCTGAAGCCAACGATCTCCTGCAATAAAAGTAAAATAATAAAGCAACATCATCCTTACCTTTCCATGGCTCCCACGACAGCTTCAGCTCCGCTACATCGAGATGACAGGCTGGACCGCAGCAGAACGCTGCCATCCATCCTGTCATCCCGCAGACACTGAGAAGCGCAGGCATACTTCCACTCCTCAGTGTCTGGCTGTGACGGCATCCAGATGAGCCGAGGTCATGTCCAATGAACTCAGCTCACCTCATGTACGTCACTGACAGCGTGGGAAAATTCTCCTGCACTCAGCACTTCAGCGTGAGAATTTTCCCACGCTGTCAGTGACGTGCATGAGGTGAGCTGAGTTCATTGAACATGACCTCACCTCATGTATGTCACTGACAGCGTGGGAGAATTCTCACGCTGAAGCGCTGAGTGCAGGAGAATTTTCCCACGCTGTCAGTGACGTGCATGAGGTGAGCTGAGTTCATTGGACATGAACTCGGCTCATCTGGATGACGTCACAGAGAGACACTGAGGAGCGCAAGCATGCCTGCGCTTCTCAGTGTCTGCGGGATGACAGGCTGGATGGCAGCTTTCTGCTGCGGTCCAGCCTGTCATCTCGATGTAGCAGAGCTGGAGCTGTCCTGGGAACCATCGAAAGGTAAGGATGAGGTTGCTTTATTATTTTTCTTTTATTGCAGGAGATCGTTGGCTTCAGCTGGAATGGGCGTGATGGTAAGTATGGTTTAATTTAGAACAATAAAGAATTGTGTCTTTATTTCAATTAAAGGACTTTACTCTGGGTGTTTGTGTTTTCTTTTAACTTTGACTATGGGGTTAGTAATGGGGGTGTCTTATAGACGCCTCTCCATTACTAACCTGGGCTTGATGTCAGCTGGCATTATAAGCTGACATCAACCCCAACCCTATTACCCCCTGCCACCGCACCAGGGCAGCGTGGAAGAGCGAGGCTAAGTGCCAGAATTGGCGCATCCTATGGATGCGCCATTTCTGGGGCGGCTGACGGCTGGTGTTTCTAGCCTGGGAGGGGGCCAATATTCATGGCACCCTTCCTGGGCTATTAATATCAGCCCCCAGCTGTCTGCCTAGCCTGTGCTAGCTATTAAATTAGGGGGGACCCCACGTTATTTTTTTGGGGGGGTTCCCCCATTTTAATAGCTAGTAAAGGCTAGGTATTCAGCTGGGGGCTGATATTAGTAGCCTGGGAAGCTCCGTGGGTATTACCCCCTTCCCAGGCTTCAAACATTTGCCCCAGCTGTCTGCTTAACCTCCGCTAGAGCCTAAAATTAAGGGGACCCCCACGCCTATTTTTTTTTAAATAAATCCTTTATTTTAACACTAAATGACAAGTACAGTAATCAACACTGTCACTGTACTTCATAGAAACATGTCAGTCACATATATATCTATCTAATCTATGTGTGATTCTCTATTCCTTCTATTCTAAATTGTCGGGTACAGATGCTGAATTGCCGGCCGGCTTTCTTAAAGAGACGGTGCATGAAAACACTATTATTTTTTTAAATAAATCCTTTACACTAAATGACAAGTACAGTAAGCAACACTGTCACTGTACTTCATATATATGTGACTGACATGTTTCTATCTATATAATCTATGTGTGAAGCTCTATTCTGTCTGTTATAAATTGTCGGGTACAGATGCTGAATTGCCGGCCGGCTTTTTTAAAGAGACGGTGCACGAAAACACTAATATTTTTTTTAATAAATCCTTTACACTAAATGACAAGTACAGTAAGCAACACTGTCACTGTACTTCATATATATGTGACTGACATGTTTCTATCTATCTAATCTATGTGTGAAGCTCTATTCTTTCTGTTGTAAATTGTCGGGTACCGGTGTATGCCGCTGATGAATTGCCGGCTTTTCATGTCATTCTACATTATTCTTAGTTGTTTTACTTCATGTAGAATTAACCTACAAGGAAAGAAAGGGTTTATTTTCATTCCGATATTTGTGTCCCATTGACTTGCATTGGTTTCCGGTATCGGAATCGGCGATATCCGATACTTTTTGGGTATCGGCCCGATCCAATCCGATACGATATTTCCTGATATCGGAAGGTATCGCTCAACACTAGTCATTATCTCAGTAAATTAGAATAATTAACAAAAAATACCTGCAAAGGCTTCCTAAGCGTTTAAAAAGATCCCTTAGTCTGTTTCAGTAGGCTCCACAATCATGGGGAAGACTGCTGACTTGACAGGTGTCCAGAAGGCAGTCACTGACACACTCCACAAGGACAGTAACCACAAAAGGTCATTGATAAAGAAACTGGCTGTTCACAGAGTGCTGTATCCAAGCATAGTAATGAAAAGTTGAGTGGAAGGAAAAAATGTGGTAGAAAAAGGTGCACAAGCAACTGGGATAACCGCAGCCTTGAAAGGATTGTTAAGAAAAGGCCATTCAAAAATTTGGGGGAGATTCACAAGGCGTGGACTAGTGTGAAGTTTCCACAATCAGTGATGGTTTGGGGAGCCATGTCATCTGCTGGTGTAGGTCCACTGTGTTTTGTCAAGACCAAAGTCAACGCAGCCGTCTACCAGGAAGTTTTAGAGCACTTCATGCTTCCCTCTGCTGATAAGCTTTTTGGAGATGGAAATGTCATTCTCCAGCAGGACTTGGCCCCTGTCCACGCGGCCAAAAGTACCAATACCTGGTTTACAAACAACAGTATCACTGTGCTTGATTGGCAGCAAACTCGCCTGACCTTAACCTCAGAGTGTATATATATGTATGTGTGTGTATATATATATATATATATATATATCTATCTATATCTCTTACCTAGGTCCCCCCCATCTTTTTATTTATTTATTTTTTTAATACTCATTCATTTCTTCTGCGGACTCCCCCCCATTTCTCTCTTCACCATTCTTCTCCATTTGTTGTTTTGTGTCTTTATATCTTTCTCCACTTCATTTTTTTCTATCCCTCTTTCCCCTCTACCTCCCTGTGGGGTTTTGTTTTCACTTTGTCCTCAAAGCTTCTCCATATTCTTCTCTTCCCTTGGTTTCCTCCATCTTTCTCTCCTTCTCTCACTCAGCATTGCCCTTTCCCCCTTATCTGTACATCTTCTTGCCCCATGTGGTACACTGTCTCTTCCTCACTTTTTGCCTTCCAGCCTCTTTCTTCTTTCTGTGCCCCTTTTTTTTCCTTTTCTTTTGTCTGTTCTCATTTTTTTTTCCTTCCTTCCTTTTTTCTTTCCTTCCTTCCTTGCCTTTTTTCTTTCCATCCTTTGCCTTTTTTCTTACTTGTTTATATCCCTCCTTTCTTCATTTTCCCTCCCTCTCTTTCCCCATTATTTTCTCTTGCTCTACTGTATCTCTTTCCTCTTTCCCATAAGGACATGTGATGGCGGCTGCCATTCTGCTAGCCGTCCCCCTGTTTTATCTATGTTGTGTGGTTATGTAATCCAGTATTCCACAGCCTTGTCTGTATCCAGAGCTCCTCGTCAGCCTCCAGAATCCCTATCAATTCCCGTCAGACCGAGCGGCGGCCCTGGAGCAGCGGGCGGCCATGTCTCTGTGACTGTGCCTGACATGTATGAGGGGGTCTGCACGTGCCCCAACAATGTGGAGCGTGATGTGATATCACATGTCTTTGGGAATATGACAGGAATACAGATGACATTGTGATAAGTGCGGCCTATGGGCAGTTCAGGACCTGGACAGCTCTGCTAATGGACTAATTAAATGTCTGGTGAGGCTTCTCGTTACTGCAGGGGGGGTATCACCAGCGCCTCATGGTTAATGTCTCCATGAGAGACGTGCGCACAAATACAACACCGTAATCCCATTATTACGGCACGTGTCCCTGCATTCCCACCTCTGATATCCTGTCATTTACGTTACATTGTTTTAGTAAGGACCATAAAAGCACAGTTGGATTTATTTTACCCATTATAATGCCGCTGCCTGCACCTCAGGGTTTTCTCTTGGTCCCTGATCTTACCGAAAGGGTCAATGGGTAATATACATGATGCCTAATCCTTGGATAATGACTAGTGATGAGCGAGCATACTCGCCCTAGCATCTCAGTACTCGAAATGCTCGGAGCTCGCCGAGTACTTGCGCGATTCTCGGGCGGGAGCTCGGGTTCCCTTTCCTGCATGTTTGGCGCTATTTAGAGCACCAATCATGCAGGGATTGTCTGCCACTCACTGTAATGACACAGCCATGGTGGTTGTAGCTTTACATTGATTGCCCAAATCGATGGGAACAGTGCTCACAGTGAAACATGAAAAGCTGGCAATTCAGCAGCGGCATTCACCGGTATTCAATAATTTAGAATAGAAAGAATAGAGCATCACACATAGATTAGATAGATAGAAACAGGTCAGTCACATATGTAATAAGTACAGTGACAGTGTTGGTTACTGCACTTGTCATTTAGTGTTAAAATAAAGGATTTATTTAAAAAAAAAATTGGCGTGGGGTTCCCCGTAATTTTAGTCTCTAGCGGAGGTTAAGCAGACGGCTGGGGCAGATGTTTGAAGCCTGGGAAGGGGGTAATACCCACGGAGCTTCCCAGGCTACTAATATCAGCCCCCAGCTGAATACCTAGCCTTTACTAGCTATTAAAATGGGGGACCCCCCCAAAAAAAATACGTGGGGTCCCCCCTATTTTAATAGCTAGCAAAGGCTAGGCAGACAGCTGGGGGCTGATATTAATAGCCCAGGAAGGGTGCCATGAATATTGGCCCCCTCCCAGGCTAGAAACACCAGCCGTCAGCCGCCCCAGAAATGGCGCATCCATAGGATGCGCCAATTCTGGCACTTAGCCTCGCTCTTCCCACTGCCCTGTAGCGGTGGCAGTGGGGTAATAGGGCTGGGGTTGATGCCAGCTGACATCAAGCCCAGGTTAGTAATGGAGAGGTGTCTCATAGACACCCCCATTACTAACCCCATAGTGAAAGTTAAAAAAAACACCAACACCCAGAATAAAATCCTTTGATTGAAATAGACACAATACTTTAAAGTTCTAAATTAAACTCTACTTACCATCACGCCCATTCCAGCTGAAGCCAACGGTTTGCATGGATTTATATAGCGTGACCAAGTTGACAAGCACTTTCCAAGTGATGCTAAAATCGCTTGGAAAGCACTTGTCAACCCCCATGTGGAAATGCATGTGAAGAACGCTTCACATCCGCATGTCCCTGGCAGGAAAACGCATGTGCAATCCGCATGTGCAATCCGCATGCGTTTTTTTTTCTTCCAGGGAGATGCAGAAACACTCAGGAAAAAATCCGGAGCATTTCTGCATCGTGGGCACATAGCCTTATAAAGCAACTGAGTATAATAAACACACTATATAACATAAGTCAGAGATATGGGTTAGTATAGGTGTGACATCTGCATAGATAATTGATCACATTCTATACAGCACTATGGTACAACACAATTAACCATCATAAAGGGAGATATTGGGGAGACCTTAAATTCATAAGTTAGGAACTGTTCAAATGAACGAGAGGAGGTCATACTCCCGGTTGAGACCCCTTGGACTAAGAGATTGCAACTCCTGTATCCATTAGCCTCCCTGTATTTGAGCATGCGGATCCGGTCCCCTCCACGTCGCAGGGGAGGGACATGCTCAATCACCTGAAATTTCAATTGAGATATGGAATAGCCGACCAAAATTAAAATTAAATAATATGGTAGTGGTAGTAGCAAATTTTTGCAGCGTATGGTAGACTTTTGCTTAGAGATGCGGTCTTTGATGGGCTGGGTTGTTTCTCCAATATAAATAAGGCCACAAGGGCACTTACTGAGGTGTAATAATCCTTAATGGGGTACTGTTTACCTGAGTGTGGATGGTATATGGTGCTGCCTCGTTTAATGTTGCTGCATTGGTAGCACTGAAGACAAGGGAATGTTCCTTTCTTAGGTGTGGAAAGAAATCTCTGACGTGGTGAACTTTTTGCCGTGCCAAAATCAGCTTGGATAAGACTGTCTCTGATGTTAGGGGCTCAGAAGAAAAGGGCCATTGAACTCCGGTACCGATGGGTAGGCTGTGTTCAGGATATTCCAATGTTGTTGGATTTTTTTCTGGAGTATAAACTCTGCCGGATGATCTCACGCGATGGAACTGGGATTTAGGAACCAAAGTAATTGTGGATTTAGGATGTAGCCTATTATAATGTAATAGTCCTTTTCTGTCAGTGGGTTTGATATAGAGATCTGAAGAAAGTAGGCCATCTTTATCTTTAAGAATCATGGTGTTGAGGAAATGTATTGAGTCCGTGTTGGAGAAGATGGTGAATCTCAACCTGTCCCAAGTAGAATTGATGGTGGCAAAGAATTCACTAAGGGTCTCAAGCGTGCCCCCCCATATGCAAGAAATATTAAGTATTTTGTTCCCTGTTCAGTATAATTGTTATTATTATTGCTCTCCCCATGATACATGACCACGTTTATTGTGACCTTATGCTTTTACCGTCACTTAATTTGTGTTTTTGTTTATTGATTAAGGTCAATTGTGACCGAAACGTTTGTTTTCTGTACTGCATTTTCCTTTATTAAAATTTACAAAAAGTAATCATTGAGTCATACAGCTGCCAAGTTTATACTATACACTATTGGCTTTGAACCCTACTTGTGCACCGACCTACACCAGGAGCGTGGTAGTTTTGTATATTATTACATTGTAGAAAACAGTCAGCATGGAGGCATTAGTGCACTGACGCGTCCAGCCGGGATAGTAGTGATTGGGACTCTCATGCAATTTACAGTGGTCTCTGTGGTCCGGCGGCAGCAGAGATGTATCAGAGTCTGTGCTAATGTACCCAGAGTGAATCAGCAGCGCAGGACGGAGGAGGCGCCGCTGCTGATTGTTAATGTGTCACCGAGCTCTGTGCGCATTGCTGCATAATATGTAAGCGGTACAGAATCCTGCACAGTGTGGCGGTGGGGTCTTATCTCCCCTCCCAGTGTTTCCAGATGGTGACTCCCTGGATAAATGATCTGATTGATGTCTCTATGACCTGTAAGTTAGTAAATAATTAGGCACAAAACCACTTTTCCTGATATTTCCATCTCTGGTTTCTGGTAGTCGCAGTGGATTCCCAGGAAGGATGTTGTTCTGTTCTCTCTATTTACGCATCAATTCTTAGCCCATTTAATAAACAAGCAGGTTGTCTACATCAGTCATTACTGAAGGTGTTGCGCCCCCTGGTGGTCATAATGTGACATTACAGGGTAAGGAGGGCAGAGTATGTTCATAGTATGGTGGGCAGACATATCCCGATGCAATGGATGATGGTTAGTGAGTATTTCGGAAAAGAGTGCCCTGATCCTTGGGGTGTGGCGGCGATTGGTTCTGGTTTGCGGAGACCAAAGAGCTGCATATAGCGTCGTCATCCGGCGACCCCGAGTGTCGGCGCGTCGTCATCCGGCGCCCCCGAGTGGAATTAGATGGTCAGCTAACAGTTAACAGACTGCTGCGCTGTCTGCAATATCAGCGCTGTCAATAACTCTGCTGTTTCGCCCGGCGCTGATAGAAAGCCATCATCAAGACACAAGACAGATGTTTGCTGTGGATCAGGGGCTAATTTTATTGAGCCGGCTGTGTGTCTGCATAGAGCAAAATATTGCCGCAGGCGTGGGTGGAAAAATGGCGTCAGGGACTGATCTGTGCTTCAGTGCCCAAAACAGCACAGAATCGGGAAAGCTGCTATCTGAGCCTCCCTACATCTACCTTTTTGAGGGTCCACTCCTGTATTGAAACCTGAATTAACCCCTTGGTGTTTGTCACTTGCAGATCCATATTTAAAGGGAAAGTCACTTGTTTTGTATGTCTGACATCACTAACACTGTGAGATGAGAAAAGAGTGGCTTGACATTCAAAATTCCTGTGTTTGCGTTATTCTCACAGTCCCTTCCATTTGTGTCTTTCAGCTTCTCTATGCCGTAACAGTTTAGACTGTCCTCTACGCAAAAGGGAGGTTTGCCCCCAAGGCTCCACAGAGTGCGGCCCTTGTATTCATGGCTACAAAGAAAACTTTGCAGGGGAATGCGAGGAGGCAAAATCAGGTAAGTGTGTAGAAATGGCGCCATAAATTATGACGGTTGTCTTCTATCTGTTTTGTCCTTTAGAAATGGATCATACATTAACCCTTTCCATTAGTACAACATAATAGCATGTCTTATGTCAGGTCTGCATTTATGGAGCTGATCAGGAGCTGTATTGAGATGAAGGACAATAGAAAAATAAATGTATATGGAATTTGTGTAGCTTCAAACCCTGTGGCTATGCCATGCATATAATGTATCCACATAACAAAATCGGACCATGATGGTAAAAGAAACCGGACAGTTGGTGAAAATTACTGGAGGAAAAAAAAAACCCGTATGGTCTAGAGGGAGTCAGATAATCTATGAAGATATAATGTTAGTCAATATACTCCACTATACATAGTATTACATAAGTAATATCTTGTGTCCAAATCTTTAAAGTTGTGTAAAGTGCTAGTGCATGGTAACAAGTATAGGTGCAGGCAATACTCATTGCTCTGTATAATAATCAACATCAGGATTATTACCAGATTCTACCCAGAAGAATTATCTGGGTAGAAAGGCAAATGAGCAATTGTAAGTACACAGTGCTATATAATATGATGACTGCAATATATTAAGAGGATGAACATTTTGATGGGAGGAGGAGTTCTTTTTAAAAAATAAATCAAGTTTGGTATCCTGATAATCGCACTAACCTGTTACTAGGTAATTTTTACTGCAAACTAAATGCCATAGAAACGATTGTGGTAAAGTGTGTTTTTTGTTTTGTTTTTTTTTCTCACCATTTCACCGCTCTTATAATTTTTTTTCCCATTTTTCACTAAATAGTAAATTAATGATGGCCTGCAGATATCAAGATAAAGAAGAGATTTTCTCATCTCTCCATCTATCTGCCATAAAGTGCAAGGAGCATGGAACGGGAAAACTAGTGGCTATACGGTGTCACATAGTCTCATACGGCCTCGTCGGCAGGAAAATATAAAGTTATTGCTCTTGAAAGAAGGGAAGGAAAAAAAAAACAAAAGCACAAAAAAATAAAATGCAAAAACCAAATCTAGCTCTGTAATAAAGAGACAAAAATTATTTTATACAATTTACCAATTTTTACAACAAATCTTTCCCCACCTCCCCCCTATTCCAGTGCTGTAGGAAGTGCTGCTTTCGGTTTGCTGTCTCCACTCAGGTCTGCTCCATCTGTACTCCGTGTTTGCTGCCAGCTTTGTTTTTAGTTTTTCCTACGCGAATCCAGCCGCTCCATGAATATGATGATCCGTCCCCACCTGTCCGCTGATTAATACACATTGTTGTTCTGTTATTGGGAATATTCATTGCTGCTGAGCAGACGCCCGGTAATCTCCGCAAACCGTGTCCAGCAGAAAGTAGACGTGGCAGACCTTCCGGCTGGACCTGGCTACGATCACAATCCTATGGCACAAGGATCTCAGAGTTCAAAGCCAAAGTGACCTGTAACATAGTCAGCAGCCAGTGTACCATAAATGCTACTATGGGGCCCTCTGTAAGAGGGGGCCCAGTCCTTGTACCCATCCCCCCCCCTTTTGAGTTGTGAGAATTTGTGCAAAGGAGTAAGTGGTGAAGAGGAAAAAACACTGAAGCCCCTTCTGGGAGACCCTTTCTGCTTGTCCTCCATCTAATGAGATGTCCTGATGTAATATTAAGAGTTCCCAGCAGTAGTTTGGGATCACACCTGCCTATTACTGAGGAATTACTACGTAAGCATTTTCCTGCTATCCATCGCAGTCATTTTCTGGTTATTCTCCTCTTTTCTATCAGAACACTTGATTTATCGGCTCAGGGAGCCGGGCACATCTGGTCCTGTTGTCTCCCCGTGTGGACGGATCATGTGCCTGTATCTCGCCGAGGATGAGTCACATTGTGGGTGACACATCAGATATATAATATACGGTTCATTAGATCACGTGACGCCTGGGATCGCCTTCACCCGGGTGGGCTCCGTGTACAGGTGCACTAGGTGCCATCATGCTAGACAGTTCTTATTCCAGTCTATGGAGCCGCTTTGTGTGCGGCGGGGCCCCGCAGCCTCATGCAGGGCCCCTAGTCCTTGGTTATACAGAGATGAGACTTCCCAGCTCGTACCCTTGAGCACAGGCTCTGTCCTTGGATGACACCAGTATTAGCGGGACTCCCTCATACAAGGCCAGACGTGGCTGGATTCCATGTAACCCAATGCTTTCGGTCTCTGAGGCCACAGGGGCCTTTCTGGTTCCATAACACTCATATGTACTAAAATAGATGCAGCCTGAATCCTGGATTAATCCTTCCTTACCATTAGAAGGAACACTAGATCTGCAGCCCATCTTATCTCCTTTGCGGTGTTCCTGAGCGCTGCCTATTTCTCCCTGTTATCAGCCGTTTCATGCTGAAAAGGATTTTATTGATTTCAATCATTTTAGATTGATTTCATGTGTCCTGTCTGCAGCGCCACCTTGTGGCAGATTCTCCTCAGTGCGGCCGGCTGGGACGTGCTGTAGCTTCGCAGTTGCCAGATGATGTGAATTATTCAGGCTGCTGATTACACAGCAGATGGGACATTTACCAACAAATACACAATTTCCATTCATATAACACATCCCTGTTGTTGTTTCCAGTGAATGGAGGACTAGATGCCCCAGCAAGCCCCCTGTGTGTTGTGCAACATGTGACTCCACAGATGGCAAGCTGTAAATTACCTAAACCTGCAGTAATGGATTAAATGGCCCCGCGGCTGTCATTTTCCTTGATGTAGGAGACTCCACGCAATTGATTATGGATAATGACATTGTAGTGTTACCCGGCTCAGCATTAAACATTCATGGAAAGCTTCTTTATTGTGCGTGGTCGCTCCGATGCCCGCGGGCACACGCCAGCTCTAAGTGCTCTCATCCAGCGCCATAGACAGAAGACATCACCCTCCTAACGGGATCTCAGTTCTGCCGATTATCCACTCTAGAAAATGGAATAAACCTCCAAGCCTGATGCCCCATATGTTATGTATGTATGTATGTACTTTGCCATACTCTAGTCACATCCAAAGCTGCATTCACAATATATCAGCAGTGCTGGTTGAGGGTTGGTATTGATACTCTTGGACCGTAATACCCGGGGCCTCTGTGGTACAATATAGGTGGTGCACATTACTGAGCCCCCTGGTGGCAGCAGGGCAGCGACTCTCCTCTATTTCAGAGTTGTCCAGCAATATCACTGAAGCCTTAGTGAGATTGAGCAGTTTGGAGTGTTAGCCCGTTATGAGCCTGTGACGTCTGTGGCAGTAAACGGGCAATGTAAATGTTCGGGTTATAGTCGGCCCTTACTGTAAAGGCATTTTTTTTCCTGGCACCTCCCCCAGGGCCTTATTTTAGAGCTTGGATTCCCTTTCTGCTGGTGACATGTCGGGTGATTCTGTACGTTTGGAGAGACGCCACCTTGCTCGGTTAGGCAGTGGCGCTGTCCCCAGACTCATCCATCAGTGGTGGTCACGGTGCCCTATGGGCATCACAATCCACCGTATATGCAGTGACTAATCCTGGGGCCTACACTCATATGTATGTGGCATTGTAGGTAGAGACGATTCCAGGCTCCTGGGTGTGAGGGTCTGGGGCAGCCATTAGAGACAGAAGACGAGGGTCTGATTCAGCAGTAAATATGGCAGACGTGAACCTTTGTTAGCAATTGTTTATATAATGATCTGCATTGCTGAGCAGGTTTTCCAGTATTACGGCATTCTTTGTGCAGCAGAATGATAAGGTAGACGTGCTGCTGTGCAGGGCTGTGGAGTCGGTAAGCCAAACCTCCGACTCCACAGCCCTGCTGCTGTGGCCGGGTCCTGGCTGGGCAGGCAGTAAACTGGTGGCTGCTACTGCTTCCAAAAGTGGCTGGAGAATGCCCTCCTGCTATACCTCCGCTATTGGTGCCACGTGGCCTGCACTAGTCTGCCCTACAATCCCGACTACGGTAACGTGGGTGATGAAAGCAAGGATCTGATTGGCTGCTTCTGGCATTTTGGGTGATTATAGCGAGCATCCTATTGATAACGTGGGTGTGTATGGTAACCGAGGTGTCCAATCCATGGGAATGCAGTGGTTAAATAGCAACTGTTTTTGTATCAGTGACCACCCAGATGTTGTACTCGATCGTTCTTCGTTTTCTACGCTATCGACTGATCCGTGACTGTCGGCCTTTTTTGCATCCCTGTAAAGCAAACTATTAAGTCTGCACTTAGGAATTGTTACTCAAGCAGTTGCCTGCATATAGCAGTGCTAGTTCTGACGCAGCACATGATCCGTTGTATGCAGACACAGCGTTGGGACCTCTCGGTCTATTGATATATTAATTGTTGCCCACAGAGATGTTTCCCGAGCTGCGCGCTGTGATTGGCTGCTGCCGCCGTGTTGCAGTGTGCGTGGGATGAGCGGAGAGTTCCCTGCTTCTCCCGCACAGTCTGAGCTCAGAGTGAGTGTGCTCGCCGGGCTGTGCCGCTGCCTGTGATTATCCCAGCTGCTCTCCCCGGCATCATGAAAGCCAATTACCTGCTGCTCATACAATGGCTGTGCGCCCTGTGCTCACTGGGCAGCGGCTACCACCTGCACCACAGAGAGCCGGGGCACCCGCACCATGGAGGTGAGTGCACACCACACATTCAGCCATCATCACACCACGGTCTAGCGAGACTTTGGGGGTTGTGTTTTTTTTTTGTTTGTTTTTTTTTTAAGATGGGGGGGGGAGTATAGCGACATTTTATAATCTAAGATTTTTTTTGCTTTATATCATTTTTTACAAGTGCAATTTGGAAGCAATTTAACTATTTTTTTTTTTTATTAATATTCACCAGATATTCAATGCATTTTTTGATAGCATATCATGTTTCAGTTTTTGTTTATCTGTCTTCCAAATGTCATAAGCTTGGATTTTCCATTTGTACCAGGACTTGTTTATCACAAGACAAGTTGCACTTATTATTATTACTATAATTTTATTTTTAGAGCACCATTGATTCCATGGTGCTGTACATGAGAGGGTTGCGTATAGGATACAAATATAAATTACAGTGAATGAACCATCAATGACAGACTGGTACAGAGAGGAGAGGACTCTATTATAGAGGACACCCATTTAAATTACCATATAATGTACTGAAAACAGCACATTTTACCTATACTGCTCGCTCCGATTGCTGCTGCTTACAGCAATTGCTGGCTGAGTTCTGTAATTGGGCTATATGCATCTCCCTTGTAGGGTAGACCTATGCATAGTAGATAAGTAAATGCCCCTTGCCTCCCTCCAGCGATTCACAGTGAATGTTTATATTTTCTGCAGTTATTATTATTAAGCTGATGGGAAGTCAACCCTTTCCCTACTGAAGAGAGCTGATACAAGAGAACACTAGCGTTCTTTTAAAAGGTCTGTTTTCTCATTTTTACTCAGCCACATTGAAGGCTGACTCTGACCCTTGTAATTTCACAGTTGACCAGTAGAGTGCGCTGCATTACTGCGGCTGAAGTGCGGAGTAGCAGGGGGTAATACTGTGAGGGTGCAGCATCACTGTGCAGTCCTGACCCTTCTCAAACCTTGTAGAGGGAAAAGTTAGGCGATTTTATAATACACTTTTATTTTCCGCTGAGCGGCCGGCGTGCTTGGCCTATTGGACCTACAGTGGGTACAGAAAGTATTCAGACCCTTTTAAAATTTTCACTCTGTTTCATTGCAGCCATTTGGTAAATTCTAAAACGTTCATTTTTTTTCTTATTAAAGTACACTCTGCACCACATCTTGACTGAAAAAAACAGAAATGTAGAATTTTTTGCAAATTTTATTAAAGAAAAAGTGAAATATCACATGGTCATAAGTATTCAGACCCTTTGCTCAGACACTCCTATTTAAGTCGCATGCTGTCCATTTCCTTGTGATCCTCCTTGAGATGGTTCTGCTCCTTCATTGGAGTCCAGCTGTGTTTAATTAAACTGATAGGACTTGATTTGGAAAGGCACACACCTGTCTATATAAGACCTCACAGCTCACAGTGCATGTCAGACCTAATGAGAATCATGAGCTCAAAGGAACTGCCCAAGGAGCTCAGAGACAGAATTGTGGCAAGGCCCAGATCTGGCCAAGGTTACAAAAGAATTTCTGCATTACTCAAGGTTAATAAGAGCACACTGGCCTCCATAATCCTTAAATGGAAGAAGTTTGGGACCACCAGAAGTCTTCCTAGACCTGGCCAGTCCTCCCAATCGTGGGAGAAGAGCCTTGGTAAGAGGGGTAAAGAAGAACCCCAAGATCACTGTGGCTGAGCTCCAGAGATGCAGTAGGGAGATGGAAGAAAGTTCCACAGGATCAACTATCACTGCAGCCCTCCACCAGTCGGGCGTTTATGGCAGAGTGGCCAGACGGAAGCCTCTCCTCAGTGCAAGACATATGAAAGCCCGCATAGAGTTCGCTCAAAAACACATGAAGGACTCCCAGACTATGAGAAATAAGATTCTCTGGTCTGATGAGACGAAGATAGAACTTTTTGGTGATAATTCTAAGCAGTATCTGTGGAGAAAACCAGACACTGCTCATCACCTGCCCAATACAATCCCAACAGTGAAACATGGTGGTGGCAGCATCATGCTATGGGGGTGTTTTTCAGCTGCAGGGACAGGACGACTGTTTGCAATTGAGAGAACCATGAATGCGCCCAAGTTCAGAGATATCCTGGATGAAAACCTCTTCCAGAGTGCTCTAGACCTCAGACTTGGCTGAAGGTTCACCTTCCAACAAGACAATGACCACACAGCTAAAATAACAAAGGAGTGGCTTCAGAACAACTCTGTGACCATTCTTGACTGGCCCAGCCAGAGCCCTGGCCTGAACCCAATTGAGCATCTCTGGAGAGACCTGAAAATTGCTGTCCACCAACGTTCACCATCCAACCTGACGGAACTGGAGAGGATCTGCAAGGAAGAATGGCAGAGGATCCCCAAATCCAGGTGTGAAAAACTGGTTGCATCATTCCCAAGAAGACTCATGGCTGTACTAGCTCAAAAGAGGGCTACTACTCAATACTGAGCAAAGGGTCTGAATACTTATGATCATGTGATATTTCATTTTTTCTTTTTTAATAAATTTGCAAAAATTTCTACTCACTGCGGAAAACCAGGCCCATAATTGCATTAAACTGGATTTTCCACATTCTGGGAGCTCAGAATGTAAAGCACTAGGTGCCAACCCCCAAAACAGTGGCTTTGAACCTGCTGGGCCATTGATTAGATGCTTTATGAGTCTTATCAGTTCATTCCCAGTTTCCAAATTATGTATCTGACATCCAATTTGCCCTAATTTTATGAAAAAAAAAATTGGATTACATGAATACCCCGTACAAAAAAAATAAAAAATACTCTACTTTTTGGGCAAACACATTATGCTGCAGACCCCTAGATCTCGGTGACCTATTTTTTTTCTAGCAGTTCCCTGGGCCTGATCATTGGTGTCCGATAGCTACTTATCTTCCATAATATCCAAATAACCATAAAAGAGCAATTCTCCTGTGGATATAGGCTCCTCATTAACAGGCCATTAAAACCAGCCTTTATTCTGATTCAGTAAAACCATTATTTACACACACTTAATTCTCAGGCCGGACATATGAAGAATATGGGAGATTGTTGTTACATGCAGGTTCTTTTCAGAAATTCCTGCAGCTCTTTAATGGTACTGTTGGCCTCTTTGCAGCCTCCAGGACCAATATTTTCTAGTCTTTTTACCTTTTGAGAGACGTCCAGTTCTAGGTAAAGTCACTGTTGTGCCAAATTTCAACCCATTCTTTATGGTCTTCACAGTGTAGATCTAATGCCTTGAAAAATGTTTTTGTAACTTCTCCTGACTTACGGTATAACTTTGCATAGTAAGATCCTTTGCTATGTTGTCAGCTGTTTACAGACCAGAAATGTTAGGAAAATCCTCCTAGAACAGCAAAACTTTCTCTTGAGTTAATCAGAATCCCTGTAAGGCTGCGTGCCCACTATGCGTTTTTCAAGCGTTTTTGCCGTGGAATTTCCGCAGCGAAAACGCTTAAACGCTTGGTAATACATGCCCCATGGTCCCCCATGATAATCAGCATGTGCTGTGCGGAAAAATACGCAGCACTACCAATTATTTTGCAGAAGCGCGGCGTTTTCGCCGCCATTGAATTGCATTGGAACGCATGGAACGTATCTGTACATGCGGATTCCATGCGTTTCAATGTGCGGATGGTACCCGGGTCTGGAGGGGAGACTCCTCCAGACTCGGGTACCATAGAACCTGTTACAAAAAGAATTTAAAATAAATTAGGAACTTTGAGTAATGCAGAAATTTTTTTGTAACTTTGGCTAGATCTGTGCCTTGCCACAATTCTGTCTCTGAGCTCCTTGGGCAGTTCCTTTGAGCTCATGATTCTCATTTGGTCTGACATGCACTGTGAGCTGTGAGGTCTTATATAGACAGGTGTGTGCCTTTCCAAATCAAGTCCTATCAGTTTAATTAAACACAGCTGGACTCCAATGAAGGAGTAGAACCATCTCAAGGAGGATCACAAGGAAATGGACAGCATGTGACTTAAATATGAGTGTCTGAGCAAAGGGTCTGAATGACAATGTGATATTTCAGTTTTTCTTTTTTAATAATAAATTTGCAAAAATTTCTACATTTCTGTTTTTTTCAGTCAAGATGGGATGCAGAGTGGACATTAATGAGAAAAAAAATGAACTTTTTAGAATTTACCAAATGGCTGCAATGAAACAAAGACAAAGAGTGAAAAATTTAAAGGGGTCTGAATACTTTCCGTACCCACTGTATGTTTTCAGATTGATGGTGCTGGTGTGTTTGTTCTCGTAGAAGAGTGCGTAACAAAACAGCTCAACTATGAGAGGTGCAAGTTGAGCTTCTGAATGTAATGAAATAGATTTGTATTCACTTACATCAAGCAGAAATCTTAAAAGTGGTGAAAGGATGAGAAGCAGAAGGATTACAAGTTTTTCATGGTGCTGTGGTTCATTTTACTTACATAAAACATGAGTCCCTTTAATCCCCAGAATCACATTAATATTTATAAGACTGTCCCAAAAGTGTCAATGCTTAACTTGGTCTCCTGTAAATGTAATTAGCATGGCATTTTGCTTCATTTAGTTCCTATTAAGCCCTAAACATGTTGCAGTGCTTCACTTTAAAGACTAGTAAAGTTTTGGGAGGTGTTTTGCCCCCTCGCGGACACTTTTTTTTTTTTCTTTTTTCACACAAGCAGCCGTGTGTGCTCTTGCCTTGATTTTTTATTTTTTTTTGCAGGAAAATGTATTTGGCATTCAACCGACTTTCAGAGGAAAACTGATAAAACCTCTTTCCCCTTCCTCCCAAACAAAGTCTTGATTTTTTTTTTTATCTAGTCTTTAACTAATGATCATCCATGAGCCATTTTATTCCACAGGTAATTATGAATAAGGAGATACACACATAAAAAAATTATTTTCAGAATAGCTAGGGTAGTCTGCATCTCACCAACCCCAAAATGTACCGTTAAAGGGGTTGCCCAACTTTTGGGGAGACAATTTTTTTTATTTTTAAGGGAATATGTCACCTTTCAGTCTATATACCCATGTATCTCTTGCAAAGGCAAAATCCACTGTACCTTTAGCTAGACAGTCTGTTCCGTTCCTCTGTTGCCTAGAAATCTGTATCTGAATCTATATACCAATGAGGCTGAAGTGCTTTTGGCAGGTGGAAGCACTTCCCAGGTTTCTTTCAGCCCGGCTCTATCCTCCGTCCAGCGCTGCCTTCTGCTTAAAGTCACACAGCGGAGATGTCAGTCAGTTGGGTTGAATTAAAAAAATTGCAGGTTTTTTTTTCTATATCGTCTGAATTGCACTTTTTCTGTCTATTCCTGGCTAGAGAATGAGTTAACCGAGGATCCGTCAGTGAGCTCAATCTGTACCACTTTTATTTGTCTTTTTCTGAATCCCTCTTGGCTGATTTTTGACCACATCAATTGAATGATGAGGGAGGAAAAAAGAGCCAAACGGTACAACAATTTTAATGAAGTTTAAGTTAAAAAAAATAAAATAAAAAAATGTCCGGAAGTTTAAAAAATAAAAATTAAGCTGTTCACCAGACAGTCTATGATAGCTGATCAATGTACTCAGCTGTCTCTGGGGCTGTACATCAGCCAACAGATGATTTTGAGGGAGAGGAGAATCGGACATATATTTTATTTTTATTTCACTTATAGCATCATTAATTCTGCAGTACTTTATGGACATCATCGCTGTCCCCATAAAGACTCACAATCTCCATCCCTATCAGTATGTGCTTGGATTGTGGGAGGAAACCGGAGAACCCGGCGGAAACCCACGTAAACACGGGGAGAACATGCTTGCTGCATACCTTGGTGGGATTTGAACCCAGCTCTGCGAGGCCACCTTGCTAACCACTGAACCACTGCACTGCCCATATTGAAAATCAATGCCTGATCCTTTTATTTTCCTGGTAATAAGCCCCGTCATTGAATCTGACAGCAGTTTACTTGTTCGGCTGTAAGACAAGTTCCCTGACTATCTGTTATATATGGTAGCCATGAATTCCCCAAGTCTCTTTCTATGGCCACAGCCCCTCCATTAGTATTTGGTCAGTATTCGGTCAGTATTTTTTCTCAGGAGTGGGAGCCAAAACCAGGAGTGGGTGATAAATGCAGAATTGGTGACTTGTTTCTATTCTACCTTTTCTCTGATTGTCCCTCACCTGGTTTTGGCTCCCACTCCTGAGAAAAAATACTGACCGAAGAAGGATAGTGGAGAGGGGCCCTCCTGAGATGTTTGGGCAGGCTGTCTCTGTTTGGTGATCAAATACTGATTTGAGTACTGGTGTCTGCGGAGAGGTGAGAACTGCTTATCCTTTGATCAGAGTAAAGGACTAGACAAACATCTCACCTGAGGCCACCTCCATTGTGTCATCTGATAGAAACCTTATCTGAACCAAATGTTTAGGTATAGGCAAAGGATCGCTATCCAAGCATGCAGCATGTGCCGCTTTACGAAGACTATGTTCACATGTCCAGTAATCATCCATTAGAAAGGATCCAGCAGCAATCCTTTAGTCCGTTTTTAAATAATTGATCCCTGCTGGATCCAGTAGGCCTCGCGTGTAATTATCCTAACTAATAAAACATTTTCATATTTATCCCATTTGGTGAATGTCGAAACCAAAATAATAAAATTCTTAATGGTAAAATTACTGTTTTTAAGGTCATGTAGCCACAAAAATCTAATAAGAATGGGTATGTTACAAGATCAAAGAGATTCCAGCAAAAAAAGTAAAATAAATACAATAATTATATATTTCAACATAACAAAGAAAATATATGAAAAAAAGACAGGGCAATAGGCCCCCACATAAGGGAGATCACAGGCCATATGCAGGAATCCCAAGAGTTATGGAAAGTATTGTGAGTGACGTCAATCCTTTTATAGACCAAGTGCCCAAACTGCAATCCAAAACCCACTTATTTATCAAAAAGTGCCAACATGGCAATTTAACCTGAATACTGAGGTTTTAATTTAGAAAACTACATTATCTCGCTATAGAGTCTATTGCAAAGAGCTTGTAAGCGCTGCACTCCAAGCCTAAGATAACAGCCATCGATTGCAGTGGAGGTCTGTTCTTAAGAATGGAGAGGATTTTTAATCAAAAGTAAAATTCCTAAGTTGTTCGTTTTTACAACCTCTTTGCAATTGTAACCCTTAATCATGCCAAGAATAACCCTTTCAGCCAGGGATGTCAAACTCAAATACACAGAGGGCCAAAATTAAAAGCTTGGACAAAGTCGCATGCCAACATTGATATTTGATAAGGAAAAACTTGCCGAATTGTAGACTTTTTATTTTTTAAATAAAATGATTAACTTTTGGAATTTATATTGGAATATAATGTTATGTAAGAGCAGTAAAAAGCATATGGCCCAATGGCATAATTTAACTATGTAATGACAAAGGATAAAAAACCTTGAATAATACAGATAATGAAGGATGATGCAAACAAAAGTGCCCCCAGACACAGTATGTTACCCCCACTGTGAATTCCTCCTCAGTACCCTCCACACGCAAAGTATGATGACCCCCCCATCACAGTATAATTCTCCCAGCTGTAATCCCCACACAGTCCTCCATACAGTATAATGGGCAGAAAAAGTCCTTCACGCAGTATAATGTGTCCCACATAGTGCTGCACGCAGTATAATGTGTCCCACATAGTGCTGCACGCAGTATAATGTGTCCCACATAGTGCTGCACGCAGTATAATGTGTCCCACATAGTGCTGCACGCAGTATAATGTGTCCCACATAGTGCTGCACGCAGTATAATAATCCCACATTAAAAAAATAAAAATAACTACACACCTCTGCCCGTTCCCCTGCTGCTCTGGTCTCTTCATATATCACAGTACTACCTGTGGGCATGCGCACCATCTCCTCATCACTACTGCCGCCGCCACTCTCCTATGCACGCGCGATCTCCTCAGTCCGCACCCCATCTCATCACTAGTCCCGGCCTGATAGGATGGCGCACGAGCAGAGGAGAGTGGCAGCAGCGCTAGTGCTGAGGAGAGGGCACGTGCCCTCTCTTGCACATATGCCATAGGTTCACACCACCACTGGCATATGTAGACTATCATAGACGATGAATAAAGTGCAATATATATATATATATATATAGATATAGATATAGATCTGAATGAAATATTCTCATGGAATACTTTGTTCTGTACAAAGTTGAATGTGCTGACAACAAAATCACACAAAAATCATCAATAGAAATCAAATTTATTAACCAATGGAGGCCTGGATTTGGAGTCACCCCCAAAATTAAAGTGGAAAAACACACTACAGGCTGATCCAACTTTGATGTAATGTCCTTAAAACAAGTCAAAATGAGGCTCAGTACTGTGTGTGGCCTCCACGTGCCTGTATGACCTCCCTACAACGCCTGGGCATGCTCCTGATGAGGTTGCGGATGGTCTCCTGTGGGATCTCCTCCCAGACCTGGACTAAAGCATCTGCCAACTCCTGGACAGTCTGTGGTGCAACGTGACGTTGGTGGATGGAGCGAGACATGATGTCCCAGATGTGCTCAATCGCATTCAGGTCTGGGGAACGGGCGGGCCAGTCCATAGCTTCAATGCCTTCATCTTGCTGGAACTGCTGACACACTCCAGCCACATGAGGTCTGGCATTGTCCTGCATTAGGAGGAACTCGGGGCCAACCGCACCAGCATATGGTCTGACAAGGGGTCTGAGGATCTCATCTCGGTACCTAATGGCAGTCAGGCTACCTCTGGCGAGCACATGGAGGGCTGTGCGGCCCTCCAAAGAAATGCCACCCCACACCATTACTGATCCACTGCCAAACCGGTCATGCTGAAGGATGTTGCAGGCAGCAGATCGCTCTCCACGGCGTCTCCAGACTCTGTCACGTCTGTCACATGTGCTCAGTGTGAACCTGCTTTCATCTGTGAAGAGCACAGGGCGCCAGTGGCGACTTTGACAATCCTGGTGTCCTGTGGCAAATGCCAAGCGTCCTGCACGGTGTTGGGCTGTGAGCACAACCCCTATCTGTGGATGTCAGGCCCTCATACCACCCTCATGGAGTCGGTTTCTAACCGTTTGTGCAGACACATGCACATTTGTGGCCTGCTGGAGGTCATTTTGCAGGGCTCTGGCAGTGCTCCTCCTGTTCCTCCTTGCACAAAGGCGGAGGTAGCGGTCCTGCTGCTGGGTTGTTGCCTTCCTACGGTCCCCTCCACGTCTCCTGGTGTACTGGAGGGCTACCTGGGGCTGATTATGTAGCGTGGGATCCAGCTTGGGATTGTATTATAGGTGGAAACACTGCTTAGTTACCATGACTATATCGCACTAAGCACTTTGAATAGGTTTTTTACTTGTATATCTACAGTGCTGCTCACCAATATTGACAGCCCTTATTTTTTTCATAGAATGAAGATATTGTACAGACATATACGGAAATGTACCAAAGTTATATCCTCAGGATTTTTTAATTAGTGGTCTAAAGTAATACAACAATAAAACATTGTTTTTCAACTTCCATATTGCTATTTCAACGAAGAAACAGAATAAACAACATGTGCAGCAATAAAGGTACCCCTAATTAATACTGGGTTGCACACAGTTTGGCATTGCTGACAGCCTCCAAATGTTTCTTGTAGCCACCTATAAGCTTCTTGCACTTCTTAGCTGGAATTTTTTCCCACTCTTCCTTTGCAGTTTGTTCAAGCTCTTGAATATTTTCAGGGTTCTTTTTCCCAATGGCAGATTTCAGCACACCCCAAAAACTTTCAATGGGATTGAGGTCAGGACTCCATTGCTGGCCATTTTAAAACAGTTCATTTTTCCTTTCAACCATTCTTGTGTACTTTTGGATATGAGCTTTGGGTCATTGTCTTGCTGGAGGGCCCATGATCTCCAACTCAAACCAAGCTTTCTTACACTGGGTAGGACATTTCACTCTATATTCTCTTGATAATTCTCTGATTTCTGTGATGCTGTCAAGGCCTCCAGTACCAGACACAGCAAAGCAACCCTACAGCATTATGGATCCTCCATCATGCTTAACTGTTGGTAAGGTGTTCTTTTCCTTATAAGCTTCATTGCACTGTCTGTAAACAAGCTGTTGCTTTGCATTGGCAAAAAGCTCTATTTTTGTTTCTTTTGTCCACAGAACATTTTCCCAGAAGGATTCTGGCTTGTCAAGATACTCTTTGGCAAAGATCAGTCGTTCCTTTTTCTCTTTTCTTCAGAAATGGTTTCTTCCTTGGCCTTCGCCCATAGAGTTCTACTTGGTTTAGTGTATAGCGTATGGTACTTGTTGAAACCGTGACCCCAGACTGTTCCAGGTTGACTTTCATGTCTTTGGATGTTTGACTGTTTTTTCCACCATTCGCACCAACCTTCGAAGACCTCTCTTGTCAATTTTCGACTTTCCCACACGTCCAGCGAGGTTCCATGCTTGGCATACTTCTTAATAACATTGCACACTGTTGAAAATGGGATACCAAGGTCTTTGGAGATGGCCATATACGCTTTGGAAATCTTGTGTTTGCTAATAATAGCAGTTCTGATGTCCTCACCATTGTGACAAAGGAACAGGGCCTACCATGTGGCTTTTTAAAACACTGAAGTCATCATTGATTGGCTAATTCATGTCACATGGGCACCGACAATCACAGGATAATCTCTTTTGTGATTTACCACAGGCGAGTCAAAATGTGTTTCCATACTAAATTAATGTAAAGGGCGTCAATACCAGTGACACAGCAAGCTTTAGGTTTTATCTATTTTTCCCTCCCATTGTTTTTTTGTTTCACATTATTGTTTATCATTTACTCTTTTGTATTTAACACGAGGGCTCTGTACAAAAAAACCTTTCACTTGTTTCAGGAAATATTCCACATAATGTACTTACACTTCATGGGTGCCAATAACGATGAGCAGGACTGTATATTGCAATAGTTTGACTTGGATACTATTGCATTTTGCACCTTATTACTTAGGCTTATATATATATATATTAGTCTAACCACTTGGATGTATTTCTGCCTTTTACATATTACTGTTCTGGCATTTTGCATTTATTCATTGTCTGTGCTAGTCTAACCTTAATCCTGGGAGTCCCTGCATATGGCCTGTGATCTACCTTTTTGTGGAGGTCTATTGCTCTGTTTATATCCCTTTTTATATATTTTTTTCTTTATGTTGAAATACAATAAAAATGTATTTATTTTCCCTTTTTTTTTGCTTTTATCTTGTAACATGCCTATTTTTGTTACGGATTATTGTGGATGTATCTCGTGTTTAAGTGTCCAGTCTATATTGGACTTGCTTTTGGGACATATATGATTAACTGTTTTTAAGGTCTTGTCGACCTAAAAATGGAACAACACCGCATGTCGACTAGGCTTGGAGTGTTCCTTTAAATACTGATATAGGACAAATATATTTCTCTGTACCATGTTGGTCAATAGATAGAAAAAGAAAAGGTATTGGCCACTGAGGATTCAAATTTGATTATTTTCCTTCAAATCCTATCATTCTTCCACTTGACCACTAGAGGCAGCGTTCACTAGGATCTGCAGCTATTTTCTCAATTGCCTTCCAGGCTCTTTCTATTGTGTCCAGGTGAATAGATCCATGTAACCTCCCCCGAGTTGCACACTATTGATATAACATGTTTACTAAACACAGCTATGATCCAGAAATGTTACACCCCCTGTATTCAGTCCCAGGAGGTGGGGGGCATAAACAGCTCATTTCTCAAGCCATTTGCCCTGTTGTTGAGCAACTTTTTGCAAAACTCGTTACCATCTGTACAGGTCTTGTGTTCACCTATTGAGCTGCAGGAAGGAGGGATATTTGCTCAGTTTTGTGGATGCAGGTGTGATGTGTTAATCAAAACGAACCCCTGCAGACTCCGGCTCTTCAGACAGATATAGCGATGTTCCCAAATATACAAAACTAATTGGCTCATGGCACCAATATTGTATTCCAGGGTCTTCTACAATTACATTACCATTTCATTGCAATCAAGTCTGGGCGATAATGAAACAAGTGATTGAGAGCGCGCAAAAGACTTGCTCCATGGAGCCAGGCAATTAAGGCGTTTCATGTGAGGAAACATGGCTATACTTGGAAGACTTAACTTGAGGGAAAAAGCAATTTATAGAGAAGCAAGTAATTTTTTTTGGGGTGGAGGAATCCGTAGTATGGTGATACTTGTGAGGGTAACTGAGCAAGAGCTATTCTTAGATGAACTAGTCTTTAAGAGGCAGCGGAATGATATTTGAGGGAGCAGAGCTATCCTTATTTTAGTAAGAATATTTTTTATTTTGGGGAAGGGGAGAAGCGGGGCATCTTACCTGAAGGCACTGTTTCCCAAACTCCAGTCCTCACGCGCCTCCCCCCCCACATGTCATGTTCTCAGGATTTCCTTAGAAATACATTTACTGTTATGAAGGCAGAGCAATTCTTGATGATGTGGATCTATACTTCAAAAAGTAGGTGTATGCTTGGAGTGGCAGGGCAATACTTTGTGCCTAGCAAAAAACCTGGGGAGCAAGGCCTATACTTTACTGGGAGGGCCAGGGCCGGGCCTCTGCTTTTGGCCCCAGGGCCGGGCCTCTGCTTTTGGCCCCAGGGCCGGGCCTCTGCTTTTGGCCCCAAGGCCAGGGCCTCTGCTTTTGGCCCCAAGGCCAGGGCCTCTGCTTTTGGCCCCAGGGCCAGGCCAGGGCCTCTGCTTTTGGCCCCAGGGCCAGGCCAGGGCCTCTGCTTTTGGCCCCAGGGCCAGGGCCGGGCCTCTGCTTTTGGCCCCAGGGCCAGGGCCGGGCCTCTGCTTTTGGCCCCAGGGCCAGGGCCGGGCCTCTGCTTTTGGCCCCAGGGCCAGGGCCGGGCCTCTGCTTTTGGCCCCAGGGCCAGGGCCTCTGCTTTTGGCCCCAGGGCCAGGGCCGGGCCTCTGCTTTTGGCCCCAGGGCCAGGGCCGGGCCTCTGCTTTTGGCCCCAGGGCCAGGGCCGGGCCTCTGCTTTTGGCCCCAGGGCCAGGGCCGGGCCTCTGCTTTTGGCCCCAGGGCCAGGGCCGGGCCTCTGCTTTTGGCCCCAGGGCCAGGGCCGGGCCTCTGCTTTTGGCCCCAGGGCCAGGGCCGGGCCTCTGCTTTTGGCCCCAGGGCCAGGGCCGGGCCTCTGCTTTTGGCCCCAGGGCCAGGGCCGGGCCTCTGCTTTTGGCCCCAGGGCCAGGGCCGGGCCTCTGCTTTTGGCCCCAGGGCCAGGGCCGGGCCTCTGCTTTTGGCCCCAGGGCCAGGGCCGGGCCTCTGCTTTTGGCCCCAGGGCCAGGGCCGGGCCTCTGCTTTTGGCCCCAGGGCCAGGGCCGGGCCTCTGCTTTTGGCCCCAGGGCCAGGGCCGGGCCTCTGCTTTTGGCCCCAGGGCCAGGGCCGGGCCTCTGCTTTTGGCCCCAGGGCCAGGGCCGGGCCTCTGCTTTTGGCCCCAGGGCCAGGGCCGGGCCTCTGCTTTTGGCCCCAGGGCCAGGGCCGGGCCTCTGCTTTTGGCCCCAGGGCCAGGGCCGGGCCTCTGCTTTTGGCCCCAGGGCCAGGGCCGGGCCTCTGCTTTTGGCCCCAGGGCCAGGGCCGGGCCTCTGCTTTTGGCCCCAGGGCCAGGGCCGGGCCTCTGCTTTTGGCCCCAGGGCCAGGGCCGGGCCTCTGCTTTTGGCCCCAGGGCCAGGGCCGGGCCTCTGCTTTTGGCCCCAGGGCCAGGGCCGGGCCTCTGCTTTTGGCCCCAGGGCCAGGGCCGGGCCTCTGCTTTTGGCCCCAGGGCCAGGGCCGGGCCTCTGCTTTTGGCCCCAGGGCCAGGGCCGGGCCTCTGCTTTTGGCCCCAGGGCCAGGGCCGGGCCTCTGCTTTTGGCCCCAGGGCCAGGGCCGGGCCTCTGCTTTTGGCCCCAGGGCCAGGGCCGGGCCTCTGCTTTTGGCCCCAGGGCCAGGGCCGGGCCTCTGCTTTTGGCCCCAGGGCCAGGGCCGGGCCTCTGCTTTTGGCCCCAGGGCCAGGGCCGGGCCTCTGCTTTTGGCCCCAGGGCCAGGGCCGGGCCTCTGCTTTTGGCCCCAGGGCCAGGGCCGGGCCTCTGCTTTTGGCCCCAGGGCCAGGGCCGGGCCTCTGCTTTTGGCCCCAGGGCCAGGGCCGGGCCTCTGCTTTTGGCCCCAGGGCCAGGGCCGGGCCTCTGCTTTGAAGACCATTGCACTGTATTCTGAGTAGGGGTGTGTTTTGAAGGGGTGGGTTGTACTCTTAGTAGCGTTTTTTGCTTCCTGGGAGGACTGTTCTAATGCTTCAGAAGGGGGTGGGCTGAATTCAGAGTATCGGGTTTATGCTTGGGGTGTGTTGGGGTGAAGTGGGTGAATGGGCGGGCTCTACTCGGAGTAGCGGGTTTATGCCTCAGGATGGGATGGGCAGGCTGTACTCGTAGTAGTGGGTTTCTGCTTCAGAGGAATGAGGCATACTGTGGGGATGATTTGTTATACAGGGTGGGCCATTTATATGGATACACCTAAATTAAATGGGAATGGTTGGTGATATCAACTTCCTGTTTGTGGCACATTAGTATATGGGAGGGGGAAATCTTTCCAGATGGGTGGTGACAATGGCGGCCATTTTGAAGTCGGCCATTTTGGATCCAACTTTATTTTTTCAATGGGAAGAGGGTCATGTGACATCAAACTTATTGAGAATTTCATAAGAAAAACAATGGTGTGCCTGGTTTTAACGTAACTTTATTCTTTCATGAGTTTTTTACAAGTTTATGACCACTTATAAAATGTGTTCAAAGTGCTGCCCATTGTGTGGATTGTCAATACAACACTCTTCTCCCACTCTTGACACACTGATAGCAACACCGCAGAAGAAATGCTAGCACAGGCTTCCAGTATCCGTTGTTTTGAGATGCTGCCCATGAAAGAATAAAGTTCCGTTAAAACCAAGCACACCATTGTTTTTCTTGTGACTCAAACTTATTGAGAATTTCATATGACCCTCTTCCCATTGAAAAAAATAAAGTTGGATCTAAAATGGCCGACTTCAAAATGGCCGCCATGGTCACCACCCATCTGGAAAAGTTTTCCCCATCCCATATACTAATGTGCCACAAAAAGGAAGTTGATATCACCAATCATTCCCATTTAATTTAGTTGTATCCATATAAATGGCCCACCCTGTACTTGCAGCAGTTGGCTTGTATGTGGATGAACTTGATTATACCCAGAGTAGTGGGTTAATGCTTGGAGTTGCTTGGCTTCCCTTGAGAGGTGGAGGGGTTGAGACGCGGCAGTGGTGGTGGGGAATCAAGATAGGGTAGTGCTGCAATGCTGGTGGGGGGTCAAGATGGGGCAGTGCTGCAGTGATGGTGGGGGGTCAAGATGGGGCAGTGCTGCAGTGATGGTGGGGGGTCAAGGTGTGGTGGTGGGAGGCCAAGATAAGGCAGTGATTATGTGGTGGGTTAGGCTGTGCTCTGTGGGGGGGGGGAGGGGGGAGATTTACTCTGGACATGAGCTAGAATGTGCCTTGTCCCTGGTAGGCAGCCGGTTTCCCATGTTAAGCCACTGGTGAACCCATTTCTGAACTCGCATTCGCAGGAGGCACCGGATTCCTCAGTGATATATTGCCAGATGCTGGGGAGGTGAGAGTCCCTATACAGAATATCTGGTGGGGTTCTGTGCCCTGTCGCCATAGGTGCTGCACCAGTGCGCTGAGGTATTTATCAACAGCACCTTGTGCAGGGTGGGCAGACATTCTGTATAATGTTTTATGGCTGCTTCCTCACCACAAATGCTCCATTCTCTGCTCCTCTCAGATTTATTACCTTGTACTTCCTCTGCTCTGGTGACAACAGCTTATCCCATCCACCTGCCGCCCGCACGTGGCCATGATTCTCAGGGAGCAGGGAAGTGACTGACAACTATGCTATGTATGCTGTGTACATATGGAGAATGCTGTGGTTGTCATCCCACCCCTCTCCCCAACCTGCTGCAGTTACAGGGGTCTCCAACAAGTAACCTATTCAGGCCCTTGTCTAGCAACACAGTCTTGTCAAGCTTATCCATAAAATGGTGATCTCGCCCCAGAAGATGAGTGGACATAATGGGAGTTGTAGGTTTGCAACAGGTTAGAGAGAAGTGCTATACAGGTGTATACGGACCCCCATAGGTCCAACATGCACAAAGTACCCCATTTTCTTGCTGATTTGTTAGGCTGGATTTTAGGAGCACATTTCTCATCCATGGATCATCAGCTTCTCTTTCCTTTACGATCCTTTAATAATTGGGGGTTTGGGGCGAGGTGTGCAGACCCATCCCTATCTTTTATCCAGACATCTTCTGCATGTGGGACATTTTACAAGCAGTATGATCGGCGCTTGTACCGAGGCTTTGATGACTAATTGATGGTTTGAGGTGGTCTCTGCTGGAGGTGGCCTCTTAATTTACAACTTTAATCAGACCATTCATCGTCGGCAGGGAGGACACGGGCAGCATACAGACCCCAATGAAAGGGTTAAGTCACTGACACCTAATCCTTAATAATTGCCTATAAGATCCTGCAGGTCAAGTGTGCGCCTAATCATGCGTGACAGACATCCATGGTATTCATGTCCCTCTACCCTTACAAATCCAGCAAATTCCGCTAAGCCCCCACTTGTAATGATCACGTAAAGGAAGCTATTAGCACTAGTAGCTGAGGATACCAGAGAGGCATGAGGCACTTTACTCCTCACACCTCAGCATCCATCAAAGCCCGGCTTCTCAATTGCAGCCAGATATTTTATTCTCTGACATGTTCTTTTTGATTCAGAGGAGATATACTTTACAGATTCGGCTGGAGCCTGTAGCCAGCGGCTAGACTTAGCCCGGTGCCATCCCCTCGCCTGTATCTTATCTCTGTCTGCCGGTGCCGTCCCCTCGCCGCCATCTCTGTCTGCCGGTGCCGTCCCCTTGCCGCCATCTCTGTCTGCCGGTGCCGTCCCCCCAGCCGCATCTTCAAAGTATACTTTCTCTGAAATGCCAGAGGGTTTCTGTGAAAAAATATATACCGGACTGCAATTATGCACCAGGCTCTGAATTGTGCTGCCCGTGATTTTGGCAGCATGACTCAGATGACCGGTTCCCTTTACATGGTGCAATTGCCTGTGTTTGCAAGCCCTGGCTCAGCTCTCCTCACCCTACAGAAGGCCCCCATGAGCGTCACCTTAGTGCTCTTGTGATTGGATATGAGAACGCTACTTCTTACTATAGCCCTGCAGCGTATAAGACAATCAATCAAGTACCCTACTGGAGCAAAATATAAAGTTGGGAGATATATCTATCTGTCTATATGTGTGTGTGTGTGTGTGTGTGTGTGTGTGTGTGTATGTGTATAATTTAATAAACTTTTTTTTTTTCCAAATTAGAATAAAATCTAAAAATCACCCCCTTATTACCAGTTTAAAAACCTATACAGTAAACCATATAATAAAGGAAAAAATGACAAAATTGCAGTTTTTTGTTTGCATCATCTTCCTAACAAAAAAAATGCAATAAAGAGTGATTAAAATGTTATATGTACCCTGAAATGTTATCAATTAAACTGTTTTGGACATGCAAAAAAAAAGCCCACCCACAGCTCCATAAACTGGGAAAAAAGTTACTGGTATCAAAAAATGGCATGAAAAAGCAAATGGGGATACAAACGAAACCACTGTTTGTAGACTAGTAATAAGCAATTAGTGGTATTAAAACGTAACTTTTAATGTGTATTAATAAAAGACAAACATTCAATAAATAGATTAAGAGCCAACAATAGCCCAATTTCATTATGGACCGACAAAAAAACGGGTACTAGGAATACCCTAGGCTAGATAAAGAACATACATGACCAAGGTCCCAGTCAAATAGTGACCTCCAGGTGAAGACCCCTGGTTTGATAATTAGTTCCCAGATATTAGGGGAAAAAATAACTCTCTATAGGTAACCTTGGAGAGAAATAACAACATGCAAGCAAACCGTGGTCAGAGGGCAAATGTACTCAGCCTATTGTGCCCATAGGACCACATATAAGTATCATCAGGCAAAAAAGTACATGTCCATATAGTACAAATGCATTGAGCCCAACAAATTTGGTACACGACTAGAAAAAGGTGGCGAAAAACAAAATCCTCAAGCAGAGGGTCTATATGGCACAACAAACACTTCAACGCATGAGGCTCCTACTGTAGTACAAATTTAAACAGTCTTACCGAGTCCTGTCGTGAAGTTAGGCTATATGCAAACCGCTGTGGAGACTACATTCTAGAAATCCACATCCTGGAAATGTCAAAGAAAAAGTGACGGTGCGAGACTCCCTACGCGTTTCCTCTTGTTAAGATTAGTCAGGGGAGGCTTGCGAAGTCAGGGGTGCTCACTCATGGCTTCCAAATATTGACCTATTGCTGCTGGTCCTATCCTTAGACCAGGGGCGCCATACTGCCTCGTGCTTTACTTCTCCTATTTAAGCTGGCCGTGTAACAATCATGCGGCTGCGTTACTTCCGGTTGCGACTGTCCTGTTTTCTGCGCTTGGAACGCAAGACCACACAAGTGGAACGCGCTCCCTTTTGCCTGAGCATCAAATACAAAATGGGTTCACGATCTCCGTACTATGGCACCGAGCGGACT
Organism: Phyllobates terribilis; assembly: GCF_046119375.1. NCBI lineage: Eukaryota > Metazoa > Chordata > Amphibia > Anura > Dendrobatidae > Phyllobates > Phyllobates terribilis. The sequence goes on from NW_027362767.1 coordinate 265,300,965, forward strand.
CAAAGAGCAGATATCATACCAATGTTTCCTTTGATTTTTTTTTTTGACGTCTCAAAAAATGGCAACAAAAAAAATTATTTATTTTTGGGTATTGCCAAAATTGTACCGACCTAGAGAATCATGTGACCGGGTCATTTCTACCACACAATGGACACCTTTAAAACTAAACAAAAATACAATGGCCAAATTGCGTCTTTTTTTTTTTTACTTTTCCACAGCACTTGGAATTTTTTCCAAGTGCTGTAAAAAAGAAGAGTAAGAAAAAAAAAGAAAAATCAGGAGTACAAAAATGAAAGTAGTCCTGGTGGACGTTTCTATCTGCATTTGTAATAATGTGGCTTTTATTTTTATGTATTTCAGTGAAGGTGAGCGGCCCAGAAGACGTCATCGACTTCCTGGCGTCCATGCTGGAGAAGCAGAGCCCGCGTCTCCCAGAATTTTCACAGCAAGGTTAGCGATGCGCAGGCCGGCAGCTCGCTGTGGTTGCACCAAGTGATGCATTTTGCTTTTTCTTTTTATTATTTTTGTATAGCACCTCAATTTCTCGCTTGCTGTCTGTGAATTTGAACATGGGTGTTTGCTACACATGTATCCGGTCTAGACAAATGCCATGCATTCATCTTCATTACTTTGTCACTTATGTCCATTGCGGAGACATTTCCATCCATTATATCAGCCCCTTCTTTTATAACACTGCTGATCTTTAAAGAGCCACTAACCCTAAAGTCATCATCCTCTACCCGGCTGTGTGTGGAGGCTGGGGGCAATCAGCAGGCCTGATGCTGTAAATCTAATATGCAGATTGTTCTCTTATTAATCAGTCACTGAGCCCCTAATTATCCGCTTGTGTGCAGCCACTCAAGATAAATGGAGCATGACCGGAGGATCACAGGCTGTGTAAACTGTCAGCGGCACGCACGGGGTCACTTCCAGCCTGTGGAGGTTGCTGTGCTGTCCTGTAGCCTCATGTCCCCGTAAGGATTTCCATAATAACCACCCAGTCACTAAGGGGCTTTCTACATGGGTAGATGAAAGGTTGTAACCGAGGATCGATTGACTATGTAGGAAGTCAGATCAGTGCTCGTTTTCTTACATTATGCAATAATGATATGGAAACTTAGTTGTCGGCAGCACACCCCGTTCACAAGAGATGGATGTGCTGCCGTCCAACAAGGATTTTTTTTAGGTTGGCATTAAATGTATGATCAGCAATAATCAAGTGAATTATCACTGACCTGGTTTACATGGGGCCATAATCAGGACCACTTGATCTCACTAATGATCATTAATTCTGGTACGGTATGGAATTATGTCAAGTGAGTAAATCTTAACTATGGCCTCAGAACGGTGACTTTTTTGGTGTTTGTCTTATTGTTTATTTCCGATCCCATCAGTAAACACCACACCGTCCCAGTCTCCGGCTCCTCCTGTCTCAAATCCGCCAGCGGAAGGACCATCAGGACGAAGTGACATACCGGGGGCCCCAAAAGCAAGCAAACGACCTCCTAATGATGCTGTGCTGCTAGGTACTACCCATGGGCTTGGCTAAATTTAATTGTTTATTATACGTCCGTTATTATTACTCATACAGGGGCTATCGTCCAGCTTTTCCAAACTCTTGAGTGGCAAATGCATTTTTATCAATAGGCTGATTTTGCCATTCAGGTCTCTGGTGAAGCCGGACAATTGCACCTGAGTTCTTAGCAGAGCTGTCAGTAAATGGTTAGTTTGTAAGACCAACCCCCCTCCCCCTTCCTCACCCGTTACCCTCATCTTTCTTCTAAGGAGTGGTGAACTTGCTGGATGAAGAGACCGGGAAGTGTTTAGGTGTAAGGTTACCCTTTATGCTCTTTTCATGAAACATTATAAAGGGCTTGTTAATCAGTCTTCCAAAAGCCATTGTGTCCCCTTTGTATAACCTTGCCCTTTTCTTACATGCTCCCAGTCAAAGGCACAGACCCCCAGGAAGGGATGAGAGGATGCTGAGTGAGACAATAGAGTAATTTTTAAGTTGGAAGAGCCAGGATGACCGCCTGAGCGGAATACAATGGCCCCAGCGGAGGGCCCAGTGCCCAATCACTGCAGGGCCTCACAAGACCCTGCTTCTTATCTGAACCTCCAACACAATGATAAAAGACTCCTGAAATCATTATCTAATGACAGCTCAATTTACATACCGCATGATTAACGATGCAAAATCTAATATGGCTGTTATTGCGTTTTAGAACATCAAATTTGCCTAAGTAGGCAGCAATACGGGGTAGAGAGGGTGCATCATTACATTACTAAACAGCTAGCCAGTCTGGGGTCCAGGAAAGCTGAGGGTACGGTCACATAACCTCTTCACAACTTATGACGTACAGTTACATCATACATTACTCACAAAAAGTTAGGAATATTTGGATTTCTGATTAAATTTATGGAAAACGTTAAAGGTTCACGCTCCAGTGATATTTTACTATGGCAGTCGGGCATTTAAGTAGAAGCAGAATGGTGATTTCCTCATCTCAAACTATCATCATCAATTACATCTTGACAACGATGTCTCTGCTGTTCACAAGTGGAGTTTTTGTCGCTGAGGCATGGCGTCTCATCTTCATGAAGGGCGGCCCTCAGGTCATTGAGGTTCTGGGGTACAGAGTTACGAGCCTCTACATGGCGACTCAGCTGATCCCATAGGTTTTCTATGGGATTCTGGTCTGGAGAAAGTGCAGGCCGCTGCATTTGAGGTACCCCAGTCTCCAGCAGCTGTTCCCTAATGATGCGACCTTGATCAGCTGGGAATTGTCATCCATGAAGATGAAATTAGGCCTGTGGTGTTCATGCAAAATGTGAGCAGCATGAAGTGGAGGACTGATTAATACCAATTTTAATTGAACCTGAAATCCATTGGCCTATTCATGGATCCAGCACTTGTTGTGAATTTTGCCATTTAGCTCCTTGTTAGAGAACAGCAAGTTGTGCAGAAAGTACTGAATCATTGAATGGTTGGACATGTGCATTCAGAAGGTTAGAGATGGTCATATTAGGCTCACCTTAAAAGGTTAGAGGGCATTTTAGTATCCTCTTGAATTTTCACCCGAAAGCCAAATATCCCTCACTTTTTTTGAGTAGTGTATGTGCTGTTCCTGCCTTTGCTTATGAGCCCGCATCTTTCCCGGCAGATGATGGCTGAATTAATCTGCCATCATCTGCCTCTAACAGCTGTGGGTAGAGCTGTTCTTCGCCTGTGCCTGTTAACATGTTAAATGCGGCTGTCAATCTATGATAGCTGCGTTCAACACGTGCCGGCAAGGGGGCGTCATTCCATGTGCCCATGACGTGGTCGCAGGGCACCGATGGGTTGCCACAACAGCCATGGTCCTTCTGAAGACCCCCAGGCCTGTCAGTACAATACTGCTGTGAAAGCCAGCGTTTAGCTGGCGTTAATAGTAGACCGTGATTTTTGCTGTACATGGCAGTGCTGATGCGACCGTTAAACACATTAAAAAGTGAGAAACATTTTTTAAAAATATGAAAATAATAAAAAGAAGACAAAAGTTGAAATCACCCCCCTTTTGCATCATTAAAAATATAACCATTAAAAAAATTTGGGGGTATTGCTGCTTTCAGAAGAGACCGATCTATCAAAATGTAAATTAATCCAATTGGTGAACCGCGTAACAAGAAAAGATCAAAACAGAATTAAGGTTTGTTTGGCCACCGCTACATTGCAATAAGAGCTAATCAAAACATTGTATCTACCCCAAAATGGTATCAGCAAAAACGTCCAGTCTTGGCGCAAAAATAAGCCCTCAGATCCTGAAAAATGAAAATGTTATGGGTCTTGGGAACTTGGGAATTTTTTTTTTTTTTTTTAGTTTCCAAATTTTTTTTCACCACTTAAATAAAAATCAAACTATATATGTTTGGTATCTTTGTAATTGTACTGACCTAGGGAATCAAATTGTGAGGTCAATTTTTCGGTAAATAACCCGAAAAACAATTGGAATTGCACTTTTTTAGCAATTTCAATGCACTTGATAAAATGAATGGTGTCATTTAAAAATACAACTCGTCCTGTAAAAAAACAAGAAAAACAAGCCCTCATACAGCGGTGTGAACAGAAAAATGAAAGTTATGGTTCTTGGAAGAAGGGGAGGACAACTATCTTTATTTTAGCAGATGTGTTGGGGACATGATTTTGTGGCACTTCTATTGTTCTCCTCCTCACAGACTGCATACAGTGGCGGCTGCTGGCGGAGCATGTGACCAGTCCTGTCCATCAGACTGTCCAATAGGAAACCTCACATGAGAGAGCTGCTTTTCTATTGGAGGAGACTGATTGACAAGTCTGGTCACATGCTCCTCCAGCAGCCACCATTTTATGCAGTCTGTGAGGAGGAGAACAATAGAAGTGCCACAAAATCATGTCCCCAACACATCTGCTAAAATAAAGATAACGTGGCCGCCCCCATTACCTGATTCAGCAGCTGGTGATGGTGTAATACAGCAGCTATAGGAGGAAAACCGTGCAAAATTTTTAAAGAAACCAAATAACAAAAATGATTTTTAGTCCCAATTGCATGCATTTGAGTAAGAAAAAAGAAAATGTCCCCCAAGGTGGTCATCCCCTTTAAGATGTGTTGCACCTGCGCTATGGCACCCTGCAATGATCAGTTTTGAAGAATGGTTAACCCTCTACATTCTGTGTCCCTGCAGGTGTGGTTGTGGCCTGTGCAATCGCGGGACTTCTGGCTTTGATTGTCGCTGGCGCATGTTGGTGCAGGTAATATATACTGTGCCGGTGTAGGCAACTTGCCGGGCACTGCAATATGAGGGTATTCTTGTATCAAGTCATTCTGCAATTCTCAATTGAGACAATTGTTAGTCTAGCAATTCCTAATGATTTAGATAATGCAGGTATTTTAGGGAATTGCTATATATGCATTAACCTAATAAATATGTGTATGTTTATCTTGCCATCAGTTTGGTCACTCTGGTCTCTCAGATAGTCGTAGTTGTAGTTGAAAGTCTTGGGGTGTGATCTGATTTGCCCTTGTCTGGACTGGAACCCGTAGCTCCAGTATTAGTTATGTGTTCCCTGTTCTGTCCCTTCATAGGATGCGCAAGGAGATGAAGCTGGCAGAACGAACAGATTACCCCGCGTACAAACAGTCTCCGCCACCGCCATATGAGAAGACATCGGTATGTGGCAGATCAGCCATTTTTTTAAATTAGTTTTACTGAAAACTGATATACAACAATATGTGTATTCCAAAAAACTTATTCAGAAGTAGGAAACTAAAGTACAGCAATATGCATTGTTCTTCAAAGGGTATATATAAAGGAGTGGCTCAGGTACACGCATCATTACATAGCTTGATATTAGCAAATCAATTAAAACCCAATTTGTGTTGAGGTATAGACACAATAAACACGTTACTCTAATATTATAAACCTGAAGTACAAGCTTTTGCTGCCCTCTGTAAGAGTCTCACCTACATCTCTAAACTATATGAAACCTTTAGCTGGTACTATAAATAATACCTCAGTTGTGAAAAACTGTATGTGCAGATGAGTTCCATATGTCCCATACAGTGACTTGCAAAAGTATTCACCCCCCTTAGCTTTTTACCTATTTTGTTACTTTACAACCTATGTTTAAGCATTTTTGTAATCCATTTTGTGTGTGATGCATCACCTCTAAATAGTTTGTTAGTGAAGTGAAAAAAATATAGGCAAAAATTTAATTTATGGGATAAAATTAATAAAAATTGGCATGTGCATATGTATTCACTCCTTTTGCTATGAAGCCCCTAAAAAATTCTGGTGCAAGCAATTCATAAGTCACATGAGGCACCACTAACCAAACAACACCATGAAGACCAAGAAGACTAGTTGAGAACTACAGGTCAGGGATGGGTTATTAAAAAAAATAACAAGGAGGGCATTAATCAGAGAGGCAGCACAGAGACCAAAGGTAACCCTGAAGGAGCTGCAGAGTTCCCAAACAGAGACTGAAATATCTGTCCATACGACCACAATAAGTTGTACACTCCATAGAGGTGGGCTTTATGGGGGCAGAAAAGAAGCCTTTACTTACACACAAAAATTCTAAGACTTGTTTTGAGTTTGGTAAAGGACACGTGGGAGACTCCCCAAATGTATGGAGGAAGGTGCTATGGTCAGATGAGACCAGAGTTGAACTTTTTGGCAACCAAGGTGAACGCTATGTCTGGCACCAACCAAACCAACACAGCTTATCGCACCAAGAACACCGTCCACACAGTGAAACATGGTGGTGGCAGCATGATGCTGTGGGATGTTTTTCGGCAGCAGGGACAGGGAAATTGGTCCAAGTCAAGGTAAAGATGGATGGGGTGAATACTTTCTCAAGGCACTATACCTTATTTTATCAAACTTCAGAGGGCATCCTCCATTATGATACACTGTTTTCTCATATGTGATTATTGTGTTTACGGAATCAGCCCAGGCCCTTTAACTTTGGGGGAGAATTACCCATCAATCGTGTAGCTATTAATTTCATGGCGAGAAATAGTTTCTCTTAAGATAGATTATTTTATGATGACTCCAAATTTCCTCCTCTAGTAGCCCAAATAAACATATTTTAGGATCTATTTGAATAGGAATGGAAATCAAGGAAGATAGGAAGGTGTCTATACTTTGCCAAAAGGAGAGAATAAGGCTATGTGCCCACGATGCAGAAATGAAGCAGAAAAGTTTTGCAGCATTTCTGCATCTCCCTGACAGAAAAAACGCATGCAGATTGTGCATGCGTTTTTCCTGCAGAATACATGCGGAATACATGCGGATTCACATGCTTACCCACATGCGTTAACGCATGTGTTTCCGCATGCGGACTGACAAGCAGTTTCCAAGCGATAGCATCACTTGGAAAGTGCTTGACAACTAGGTCACACTATATAAATCCATGCAAAAGGCATAGATTTATATAGTGTGACCGTAAAAATAAAAAAATAAAGCTATACTTACCCCCGATCCCCTGCCGCGTGTGCTGTCGCGCTCGTCCTGGCTTCTTCCGGGTTGCCGGCATCTCGCGAGACAGCCTGTGGTCACATGACCGCGACGTCATCTCAGGTCTTGGAAGGAGAAGCGCTGCAAGGGCCGCCGGACAGGTGAATATAAACTTTATTTATTATTTTATTCTTTTTTTTACAGGTACGATGGTACCCTGGTCTGGATGAGAGTCTTCTCTCCTCCAGAACTGGGTACCATCCGCACATAGAGACGCATATAATCCGCTTGTACAAATGTACAGACACGGATTCTATGCGTCTCAATGCAAGTCAATGGCGGCCATTCCGCTGCGCTTCCGCAAAATTAATGAACATGCTGCGGATTTATTTGCGCTGCGGAAAAATCCACAGCATGAGCATTGACATTGCTTAATGCCATTGGGGACCATGAGGTGCGGATTACCAAGCGTTTTTGATGCGTTTCCGCTGCGGAAATTCCGCAGCAGAAACGCATGAAAAACGCATCGTGGGCACGCAGCCTAATTGGACAAGCCCAAACCATGTGCCAGAAATCTACGTTTAAGGTGTGACACTGTAAGCATTCCAAAGAGGATAATCTACCCATTCAGTACAACCTTGATGGGGTTACGTAGGCTTGGTGAATAATGTATAATTGAGTCATTTTATTGTTCACTGAAGTGGTAACATAATGAGGGGATCCCAAGATCTCCAAGTCCGCCCCATTAATAGTGGGAATAAGCAGCTCCCATTTGTCTTTCACCTTCAGTGAAGTAGAATCAATACCTATTGATAGCATGTATGTGTACAGGGCTGATATGAGACCTTGCGGGCCTTGTGATTTGATTTAAGAATACCTATCAAATGGAAGTTGGATATGGTTGCCATTGCATTTTGTGAATGCAGTTGTGTTTGGAGAGAGGACCATAGTTGAACAAGTCTAAAAAATTGAGATCTTGGCACATCATACCTATTTCTCAACTAATCAAAAGATAAACGTATCTTCTGGTCATAAGGCTTGCCAAGTAAAAGGATGTTTTGTGTGCTCCAAAATTGAGAGAATGGGTGAGATGCCAAACATGGAAAGTAAGGGTTCTACAACAGTAAAATTTGACACTCGTCTCGCCTGTCTTCAGACTAACCATGCCATCTTGAGCATAGGCAAGATTTTGGGAAGGTCAGGTTTATCAAGCTCCAGAAATCCTAGTAGACAGATACTGTCTGCCGCTTCCACCAAGAAATCCAAGAAGGATTTAAGGATAGGGACCACGCAAAGTATAACTGAATTTTGGCTATCATATCATCTTAATTAGGTTTATTCTTTACGGCACCGATAAAGGTAGTATCACCCATCTCCACTTTTTGAGATTTCTGAATTGCAAATCTGCCCAGCCAAATCACCATTTACCTAGACAGATCTGCATTCAGGGGAGATGTGTGTGGGACTGGTATTGGCAGAAGAGGACCGTTTGTTGGGGAATATCCTTTTTTTCCTAATTCCATTCTGTTTTTGCTTTCAGCCTGGTGATAAGAAATTGGCTCAAAATGCCCAAATGTATCATTACCAGCACCAGAAGCAGCAGATGATCTCAATGGAGAAGTGAGTGTTGTTCTGGCCACTGTGTTCGTGGCTTCTGGTCTGAATGTGAAGAGATTAATGTCTCCCTTTATTTTTGCTAATACTTTTAAAGAAATAAAGATGAGCTGAAACACCCGGATTCTGCTGTCACGTCGGACGAGGAGAACGAGGATGGAGACTTCACAGTGTACGAATGTCCAGGATTAGCCCCAGTAAGTGTGATTCCTGGGTATTAAAGGGATGTGCATTACAAAATATCTTCAGTGGTTGAAATGTTCTTGCTGCGGGACCCCCCACTCGATGCAACGGATAAGTCATCAATTTATAACTAGCTGACAACAGCTTAACCCCTTCCCAACATATGACGTGCAGCTACATCATATGTCGGGTCCCTGACTTTGATGTGGGCTCACAAGCCGAGCCCGCATCTTTCCTGGCAAATGATGGCTGATTTCATCAGCCATCATCTCTCTCTGTATGTTAGCCTGTTAAATGCCAGCTGTCAGAGTTTTTAAAAATGTGAACTTTTATATATATATTTTTTTCATATCACCCCCCTTTTGCCCCATTAAAAATAAAGCAATTAAAAAAAAATCCCATATTTGATATCGCTGCGTTCGTAAAAGTCGGATCTAGCAAAATATAAAATTAATTCTGGTGGTTTGTTGTTTTTTTCTCGTTATTCCATTTACAGATTGTATTATGTTATATTAGCCACCGAAACATTGCATTAAAATGTAATAAGAGACGATCGAAACATTTTATTATTGGTATCTGTAAAAACTTCAGCTCAGGGCTTAAAAAATAAGCCCTCACACAGGCCTATGACTCGAAAAATTAAAATGTTATGGGTCTCGGAAAATAGCAGCACAAGCAATTTTTTTTAACATTTTAAATTTGTAAAAAAAAAAAAATATATATCGATTTTTTTTTTTTTTTTTTTTTTTTGCCACTGACTTAAAACAAAAACATTATACATGTTTTGTTATCTTCATAATCCTATTGACCTGGAGAATCCTATTGCCAAAACACTCAAACTATTGTAAAATTGCACTTATTTTTGCAGTTTCAACACGCTTGGATTTTTTTCCCACTTTCCATTGGATTACATGATAAAATGGATGATGTCATTCAAAAGTACAGCTCGTCCCACAAAAAACAAGCCTTCCGGTTATATGGATGAAAAAATAAATATTAGGGCTGTTAGAAATTGGTCGCGGTGTGAAGACATTAAATACTTGGAGACCAGGGAAAAGGGCCATAGAAGCACTCCGAGGGAAGAGAGCGTGTGTTTGTGTTGTGTGTTTGTGTTGTGTGTTGTGTTGTGTGTGTGTTGTGTGTGTGTGTGTGTGTGTGTGTGTGTGTGTGTGTGTGTGTGTGGAGTGTGTTATTTTTTTTTTTTTATGCTATCAAAAATTTAGTTTTGTTTTTTTTTTTCCCTAAGGAGTTGCAGATTTTGTAGTCCCCTGGTCATCCATGCTGCTGATTTTCACTTCTCCATTAAAGGCAACCTGTCAGGCAATTCTTACTGCCCAAAAAGAATTGCAGCCTGGCTGAATGATTGAGGCAAGTAAATCATTCTCTGAAACACTGGCTTTTCAGATAAAATATACTTTGAAGATCCGACCGGAGACCAGACTAGTCCTTCTCTGTTCCAGGCTGGCTCTTGTCACCAGTCCAGGTGATTGTACAAGTGAGGGAGAGACCTGTCAATCACCTGCACCTGGTACTATCAAGAGTCAGCTGGGTTGCGGCGCAGGGCTCGCCTGATCTCCGGGTGCGGATCTTTAAAGTATATTTTCTCTGGACCTCCAGAGTGTTGTAGAGCATAATATACCTGGCTGCGATTCTTGCTGCTCACGGTTTGACCAGACAGGTTCCCTTTAAGCTCAGTGGGGAAATTCTGTGACATAATTGGACACTTTGTGGATTTAATATCTGCCAGTTTCTTCGGAATTTTTTTTTTTCAGAGTTTGTATGAAATGCCGTCCTCTTTGCTGGTGCAAGTCCAAGCAGAGGAATCTGCAGCGTAAGAGTACATTCACATGCAGCAGATTTGTTTTCTTGCAACTGAATATCTCTCCCATCTATCCCATTTATCATAATGCAGTTGCTTTGGTGATAGGCACAGGGATTTCTTCAAACTCCATTGCTCATGAAATGTTTGCAACCAATCTGCCACATGTGAACATACCCTTACTGTTAATACCACTACAATATGGCAGTCATTGCACAAAACGTCTCGTCTAGATCACCCAGAATTGTTAATAGCAGATTTTCCTAATTACATTTTTTTTAAATTAAGTTGTTGCCTATTATAATTTAGTTTTTGTCTTTTTAACCCCCTTCACACATGTGTCATTCATGGCCCAAGTACAGACCACCGCCCGTGGGTATTAGGCATATATGAGGCTGTCAAGATCAAATCAGGAGACTCATGGCCGGTCTGTATTCACACCATGAATATCGGATATCCTGGGGGCAGGAGTTTAAAATCTGTGCCCCTAAAGCCTCCAGCAGGCTATATGTATGCGATTTGGGTATGTTGTACAGGAAGTCCAGCAGGGAAAGCTTGTTAATAGGACCTTGTAATCCTGTTTGGGATCCTGCATTGGTGTCAGGTCACCCTTTCAGTGCGGTGGAAGCGCGTTCCTTCACATGGGTGGTCATCATCTGCTCAAATATATGTATGTAATGCCTTCTCCAAGTGATAAATCGGTGCCATAGAGCCTTTTATCACGAGGGGATCTGCTACCTTTCTAAATAGGTAGAAGTTTAAATTTAGGAAGACTATGGGGCAAAATGCTTCCTATATATAATAAATCCTTTACACTTGGTTAATTGGAAGTCGGTCCTATGACGCCAAAGTCACTGATGCTATGATTGGGTGTCTCTCCACTATTACCAGGCCTGTAGTCCATGTGGTGTAACTGTGTAACCACGGGATAATTATATAACTGTTAGGTGTAGCTCTATGTGTACTAACATTACAGGATAAAAGCTGGAGCCTGCACTATCCTCCATGTTTGCTTGCAAGGTTGTATAATCGCATGATCCTCTCAGAGAACAATGACCCAATTCATTAGCCTTGTTACAAGCCACTGCCACAAAGACTCTGCAGGGAGTCTGTTTCATTGAAAACTTTCTATGTGCTACTTGGATGACACTGCCAGAGGTTTTGTTATCTGGATTAGCTGCAGGAAAATCACTGAAATGGATGGAAACCGCTCTCAAATATAATGGGAACAGCATGGGGAAGACACCGGGACACCTCTCTGACTCCCAGGTTGCTGCTGGGAAGTAAATAAATAATAAAAAAAAAAAACAACTTATTTTTATTTATTCAACCCCTTTAACCCCCGAGGGTGGTTTGCACGTTAATGACCAGGCCAATTTTTATAATTCTGACCACTGTCACTTTATGAGGTAATATCTCTGGAACGCTTCAATGGATCCCACTGATTCTGATTGTTTTTTTCGTGACATATTGTACTTCATGATAGTGATAACATTTCTTTGATATCACTTGCGTTACTTTGTGAAAATATCGAAAATTTGGCGAAAATTTTTCAATTTTCAAACTTTGAATTTTCATGCCCTTAAATCCAAGAGCTATCACACAAAAGAGTTAATAAATAACATTTCCCACATGTCTACTTTACATCAGCACAATTTTGGAACCAAAATTTTTTTTGTTAGGAAGTTCTAAGGGTTATAAGTTGACCATCGATTTCTAATTTTTCAAACAAAATTTACAAAACCCTTTTTTTTAGGGACCACATCACATTTGAAGTGACTTTGAGGGGCCTTTATGACAGAAAATACCCAAAAGTGACACCATTCTAAAAACTGCACCCCTCAAGGTGCTCAAAACCACATTCAGGAAGTTTAGTAACCCTTCAGGTGCTTCACAGGAATTTTTGGAATATGGAAGAAAGGAATGAACATTTGACGTTTTTTCACAAAAAGGTTACTTTTAGACCCACATTTTTTTTATTTTCGCAAAGGTAACAGGAAAAAGTGGACCACAAAATTTGTTGTGCAATTTCTCCTGAGTAAGCCGATACCCCATATGTGGGGGAAAACCACTCTTTGGAGAGCCCATGATGTGCCTAAACAGTGGAAACCCCCCACAAGTGACACCATTTTTGGAAACTAGACCCCTCAGGGAACTTATCTACATGTATGGTGAGCACCCATAACACCCCAGGTGCTTCACAAAAGTTTATAACATGGAGCCGTGAAAATAAAAAAATCTAACTTTTTCCACAAGCTGCTTGTGTAGCAGCGATACGCGTGGGGCTTTCGGTTGTTTCTCTACCCTCTCAGGTATAGCTTTTGGCTTGGACATATTATTTTCGGACTACCTACTGATGTTCTATTTTATCAGTAGCTCTGCCACATTTCATTATGGCACTTATGCACCTTAAATAATTCCTTGTGTCAGCAGCATATTTCTATACAGCTTATTTTAGTTTTTTGTGCTGCCTTACCACTTTTTTTCTATCAATGATACTTTAAGGTGTTGTCGTTATAACCGACCTCCTAATACCTTGTTGTTGGCTTGCATATATGAGGGTTTGCCATATCATGACTTGCTATGGTATTGACACATAATGAAACATTCTTGTTTTTAAGTGTTTTTAATATTTTGTGGTTTGCTTATATGGTTGTTGCTTAATAAATATTGATTTATAGTGATCCCTGCCTTTGCATACAGTCTTTCCTTCTTTTTTGTGTAATTAATTTAACTGTATGTGGTGGGCTGATCCTTACATATTTTTATAGTGGTGCCCTCCCTATTTTGCTCATATTGAATAAGTTGTCATTAGTCTTGAGCGCAAGTGCTCGCTACTTGAGTTTGCATCGGGTATGCACCATGTATCACGGGTGCGAGTGTGACATGCTCGAGTCCCTGCCCCGCATGCTTCACGGTTGTTAGACACCCCAAAAAAAACATGCGGGGATCGCTCGTGCATGGTAGGCAATCCCAGCAACGTTTTTTTGGCCGCGAAGCATATGGGGCAGAGACTCGAGCATGTCACTCGAACCCACAATACTAAGTGCATACCTGAGCAACAGATGCAAACTCAAGTAGCGAGCACTAGCACTCAACACTGGTCACCATATCGACGTCATTTTTTTTTTCTTTACTTTTGAAAAAATCCCAACCCCAGCCCTAGCTCAGCCCCAGCCCCAGCCCTCACTCAGCCCCAGCCCTCGCGTTTATTTTTTTACACCGTTCCTCGTGCGGTATAAGTGATGAGGCGACTTTATTCTTCAGGTCGGTGCGATTACAACGATACCAGATTCATATCGGGTTTTTATGACTGACAGCTGTCACACACTAAAAGACGCTTTTTTTTTTTTGCAAAGACTAATTTTTGCATTGCCATATTTTGAGAGCTATAATTTTTCCATATTTTGTCCGACAGTCATGTGACGACTTGTTTTTTGCGGGAAAAGTTGACGTTTTTATTGGTACCATTTTTGGGCATGTGACATTTTTTGATCGCTTTCTATTTCGATTTTTGGGAGGCAGAATAAACAAAAAACAGCAATTCCAGAATTGTTTTTATGGGGTCTTTTTATGCCGCTCCGCGTGTTGTAAAATTGATAAGGCAGCTTTATTTTTCGGGTCAGTACGTTTACAGCGGTACCGCATTTACATAGTTTTTTTATGTTTTGGCGCTTTTACACAATAAAAACTATTTTCTAGAAAAAATATTTTTTTTTTGTATTTTTTTATTCTGAGAGCTATAACTTTTTTCCGGATGATGGAGCTGTATGGCGGCTTGTTTTTTTCTTCAACAAGATGACGTTTTCAGGAGAAATTGCACAACAGTTTTTGGGGTCCATTTTCTCCTCTTACCCTTTAGAAAAAAAAAAATTGGGGGCTAAAACATAATTTTTGTGGAAAAAGTTAGATTTTTTTTTATTTATTTTTTTGGCTCTGAACTTCTATGAAGCACCTGGGGGGTTCAGGGTGCTCACCACACATCTAGAGAAGTTCTTTAAGGGGTGTAGCTTCCAAAATGGTGTCACTTGTTTCCACTGTTTAGGCACATCAGGGGCTTTCCAAACGTGACATGGTGTCCGCTAATTATTCAAGCAAATTTTACACTCAAAGTCAAATGGCGCTCCTTCCCTTCCGAACCCTGCCGTGCGCCCAAACAGTGGTTTTCCCCCACATATGGGGTATCGGCTTACTCAAGGGAAATTACACAACAAATTTTGGCATCCATTGTTTCCTGTTACCCCTGCAAAAAAAAAAAGGGTCTAGCCTGTGTGCGCGCGCGATCGCTATAACGTATTAATACGGGTCAGGCTCTTAAAGCCCAGGGCGCAGACGCGTATTAATACGTCTTGGGCTTTAAAGGGGTTAAAAATAGGGGTGACCACACGCCATTTTTTTCTCATTTATTAAATAAATTTAAAAAATGAAGTGGGCTCCTCCATATTTTTAATAACCAGCCAAGGTGAAGCAGACAACTGTGGGCTTATACAGTGGATTGCGAAAGTATTCACCTCCTTGGCAATTTTCGTGTTTTGTTACCTCACAACCTGGAATTTCACTGGTTTAATTTTTGAGGGTTTGCATCAATTTATGTAAAGAACATGCACACATCTGTGAACATTTAGTTTTCTTTTTATTGTGAAGCAAACAACAAATAGGACAAAATCACCAAAAACTTCAGTGTGACAACCGAAGAATAAAGTCTTCAAATCACTTATACCGCACGAGGAACGGCGTAAAAAATAAACTCTCGGGTTAGGTTTAAGGTTGGGTTAGGGTTGGGGTTGGGGTTGGGCTAGGGTTGGGGTTGGGCTAGGATTGGGCTAGGGGTTAGGGCTAGGGTTGGGCTAGGGGCTAGGGGTTAGGGTTGGGATTTTTTTCAAAAGTAAAAAAAAAAAGATGACGATATGGTGACTAGTGTTGAGCGCAAGTGCTCGCTACTTGTTTGCATCGGGTGCTCAGGTATGCACTGAGTATCGCGGGTGCTCAAGTGACATGCTCGAGTCTCTGCCCCATATGCTTCGTGGCCAAAAAAACTCGCAGGGATTGCCTGCCATGCACGAGCGATCCCCACATGTTTTTTTTTTTTGGGTGTCTAATAACCGTGAAACATGCAGGCGGGGACTCGAGCATGTCACTCGAGCACGCGCGATACATTGTGCATACCTGAGTACCCAATGCAAACTCAAGTAGCGAGCACTTGCGCTCAAGACTAATGACAACTTACTCAATATGATGACCTAATGTTATCAAATTCTGTGTCGTACCTCTGGGTTCAAAATGTTCACTATACCCCTTGATAAACTCCTTGCGGGGTCTAGCTTCCAAAATGGGGTCACTTGTGGGGGGATTCCACTATTTAGGCACATCAGGGGCTCTCCAAACGCAACATGGCGTCCGCTCTCGATTCCAGCCAATTTTGCGTTCAAAAGGTCACACAGTGCTCCTTCCCTTCTGAACTCTGCCGTGAGCCCAAACAGTGTATTTTCCCCACATATGGGGTATCGGCATACTCAGGAGAAATTGCACAAAAGTTTTTGGGGTCCATTTTCTCCTCTTACCCTTGTGAAAATAAAAAAATTGGGACTAAAACATAATTTTTGTGGAAAAAGTTAAGATATATTAGATAATATATATAATTATACAGTACAGACCAAAAGTTTGGACACACCTACTCTTTTAAAGATTTTTCTGTATTTTCATGACTATGAAAATTGTACATTCACACTGAAGGCATCAAAACTATGAATTAACACATGTGGAATTTATATACTTAACAAAAAAGTGTGAAACAACTGAAAATATGTCTTATATTCTAGGTTCTTCAAAGTAGCCACCTTTTGCTTTGATGACTGATTTGCACACTCTTGGCATTCTCTTGATGAGCTTCAAGAGGTAGTCACCGGAAATGGTTTTCCAACAATCTTGAAGGAGTTCCCAGAGATGCTTAGCACTTGTTGGCCTTTTTGCCTTCACTCTGCGGTCCAGCTCACCCCAAACCATCTCGATTGGGTTGAGGTCTGGTGACTGTGGAGGCCAGGTGATCTGGCGTAGCACCCCATCACTCTCCCTCTTGGTCAAATAGCCCTTACACAGCCTGGAGGTGTGTTTGGGGTCATTGTCCTGTTGAAAAATAAACAATGGTCCAACTAAACGCAAACCGGATGGAATAGCATGTTTCTGCAAGATGCTGTGGTAGCGATGCTGGTTCAGTATGCCTTCAATTTTGAATAAATCCCCAACAGTGTCACCAGCAAAGCACCCCCACACTATCACACCTCCTCCTCCATGCTTCACGGTGGGAACCAGGCATGTAGAGTCCATCCGTTCACCTTTTCTGCGTCGCACAAAGACATGGTGGTTGGAACCAAAGATCTCAAATTTGGACTCATCAGACCAAAGCACAGATTTCCACTGGTCTAATGTCCATTCCTTGTGTTCTTTAGCCCAAACAAGTCTCTTCTGCTTGTTGCCTGTCCTTAGCAGTGGTTTCCTAGCAGCTATTTTACCATGAAGGCCTGCTGCACAAAGTCTCCTCTTAACAGTTGTTGTAGAGATGTGTCTGCTGCTAGAATTCTGTGTGGCATTGACCTGGTCTCTAATCTGAGCTGCTGTTAACCTGCGATTTCTGAGGCTGGTGACTCGGATAAACTTATCCTCAGAAGCAGAGGTGACTCTTGGTCTTCCTTTCCTGGGGCGGTCCTCATGTGAGCCAGTTTCTTTGTAGCGCTTGATGGTTTTTGCAACTGCACTTGGGGACACTTTCAAAGTTTGCCCAATTTTTCGCACTGACTGACCTTCATTTCTTAAAGTAATGATGGCCACTCGTTTTTCTTTACTTAGCTGCTTTTTTCTTGCCATAATACAAATTCTAACAGTCTATTCAGTAGGACTATCAGCTGTGTATCCACCAGACTTCTGCACAACACAACTGATGGTCCCAACCCCATTTATAAGGCAAGAAATCCCACTTATTAAACCTGACAGGGCACACCTGTGAAGTGAAAACCATTTCTGGTGACTACCTCTTGACATATGTTCAGTTGTTTCACACTTTTTTGGTAAGTATATAATTCCACATGTGTTAATTCATAGTTTTGATGTCTTCAGTGTGAATGTACAATTTTCATAGTCATGAAAATACAGAAAAATCTTTAAATGAGAAGGTGTGTCCAAACTTTTCGTCTGTACTGTACATAGATATATATTATATACATAGAGAGAGCAATATATAGATATACAGGTTGGTCCAAAAGTAGGGGGCCAGAAATTAATAACATTTATTTTGATTTATATATAAAATTATATTTACTAACACAAGCATAACTGACAATTAAATTTTATTCTGAACAATAATACAAAAGCCCTTAAATTTTATCAACGCAGGGGCTCAAACTGTTTTCCATTACAATTTGCACAGCTTTGAAGTCGCCTCTTTCGCTTCGACAAACTTTTGTTGCACAAGTCTCTTTGGGTATTAATTTCTTGAAATGCATCTCTTATGTAATTTTTCAGATCACTGACACTTTTTGGTTTTCGACTATAAACTTTGTCCTTGAGTACTCCCCAAAAGAAAAAATCCATTGGGGTCCAGTCTGGTGAACGTGCCGGCCAATCAAGTGGGCCTCTTCGGCCAATCCATTTATTAGGAAATGTTTCATCAAGATACTCGCGGACCACTCTTGAATAATGTGGAGGGGCCCCATCTTGTTGGAAATAAAGGTCATGTGAATTAGGCTGTTGCTGTAACTGGGGAACAACTTGATTCATTAGAATTTTGAGATTCTTATCTCCTGTGACTGCTCCATCAAAAAATATTGGTCCTAAAGCACCAAAACTTGAAATACCACCCCAAACATTGACACCAGGCTCATTTAGTTGTTGCTCTAATGTTAAATGCATGTTCTCATTATACCAGTAAATACAATTATGTCTGTTAATATGGCCGGAGAATTTGAATGAAGCTTCATCACTCCACATAATGTTATCTAAAATTACTGGATTTTCTTTAATTTCGTTAAGCATAATCTCACTAAATTGCAGCCGCCTGTCTGGATCATCCTCCAATAAACCATGAATTAGACGTGGACGATAAGCTTTCCACCCAATAGATTTCAGGATTCGCATGATAGAAGCTCGTGAAATTCCCAATTCCAAAGAGGCTCTTCTGGTGGACTTGAGGAATGAAAAGTGTAATCTGATTGGTTGCTAAGGGCAACTGAGCCAGTTTCACTTTACCCCATGTTTGATAAATCTCCCCCTTCATAACCTTATTACACTTTCTGTCCACCTACTTTTGGACCACCCTGTATGTATGTATATGTATATGTGTGTATGTATATGTATATGTATATGTGTATATATATATATATATATATATATATATATATATATATATATATATATATATATATATATATATATATATGTATATGTGTGTGTGTGTGTGTATATATATATATATATATATATATATATATATATATATATATATATATATATACAATATTTAGAGCTGAGATAGATAGAGCTATTTATATCTAAAATATATAGTGAAAGAGGGAATTTGTGGGGGGAGTGTTTTTTCAAATAAAGATTTTTTTGTGTGTTTATTTCTTTTTAGTAATGGGAGTGTCTGACAGACGCCTCTCCATTATTAAACCCTGGGCTTGATGTCAATGCCAGCTGTTGAGATCATGCGCCAAACCCATTACCCCGATTGTCACCACACCAGGGCAATCGGGAAGAGCCGAGGCTAAGTGCCAGAATTGGCCTATCACATGTGATGCGCCACTTCTGGGGCGGCTGAGGGCTGGGAAGGGCCAGATAACCATGGATCTTCCCAGCCTAATATCAGCTCACAGCTGTGGGCTTTGCCTTAGCTGGTTATTAAAAATAGGGGGGACGCCAGGTCATTTTTTTTTTTTTTTTAGCGCCCACATCCCCAATTTTTATAACCGTCAAAGCAGGCAGCAGTGAGCTGATAACCATGGACCTTCTCAGCCTATTAATATCTGACCGTTCCCAGCCCAGTAAGACCAGCCCCCAGCTGTCTGCTTTCCGTTAGTTGTTTATTAAAAATGAGGGGAACCCCCGCAGCGTTTTTTTTTATTTATTTAATACGTTAAATGGAATCTGTCAGGTGACTGTTTTTTTTTTTTTTTGTGCTATACTAAAAATATTCTGAAATGGGGCTTGGGTTCTCCAGTTTTCTTGCTGTCAGCACTGGAGAAGTGATAGCCACGCACTGCCCAGTTAATCAGATGTAAATTGAAAATGAATATTCACTGCTCCACTTGCCCACCTTTCTGCGCCGGGTCAGTGACAGTAAAAATCTCCGATACGGAGAGATGGATGGGAGGAGAGTGTGCCGAGCATAGCGTCACTGGGTCTTCTATAAAACCCCATGACGCGATTCAGTCGGCCAATCACAGTAATGCCTGTAGCCAAATTGGCTATGGTATTACTGTGTACGGCTGGCAATCCCCGCATGTTTATTGCTGTCTAACAGCAGCAAAACATGTGGGACGGGAACTCGAGCATTTTCTCGAACAACACAAGATACTCGGCCAAATACTGATGCTCAATCGAGTATTGAGCAGTGCCAAGCACACTCGCTCATCACTATACAGTATTTCTACCCCAACACAGTATGATG
Source organism: Phyllobates terribilis (assembly GCF_046119375.1). Classification (NCBI taxonomy): domain Eukaryota; kingdom Metazoa; phylum Chordata; class Amphibia; order Anura; family Dendrobatidae; genus Phyllobates; species Phyllobates terribilis. Next base: position 265,321,217 of record NW_027362767.1, read on the forward strand.
GCCCCAATAGTCCCCCACTCACCATGTGATGGCCCCACACACATCTGCATCGAGGATGCTGATACATTTGAAAGTGTGATCACAGACGAGGGGCCCAGTGCTAGCATCTACCCCACCCAACTCACGGCCCCATGGTCTGCAGCTATTAGTGGTACGCCACTGAGCTAGACCCCATCATTTCTTGAGAAGCCCACTCTTCATAAATGGTGCTATTGGGTCCAGGCCTAAACAGAACTGTGCCGCATGGTGCCAGAGGCATAGTTAAAGGGGTGCAGAGGTTTGTGTTGCTGGTACAGTGGGGAAAATAAGTATTTGATACACTGCTGTTTTTGCAAGTTTTCCCACCTACAAAGAATGGAGAGTAATTTTTATTGTAGGTACACTTCAACTGTGAGAGACAGAATCTAAAAGGAAAAAACAGAAAATCACATTTTATGTTTTTTTAAATAATTAAATTGCATTTTATTACATGAAATAAGTATTTGATCGCCCACCAACCAGCAGGAATTATGGCTCTCACAGACCTGTTAGTTTTTCTTTAAGAAGCCTTCCTACTCTGCACTCATTACCTGTATTAATTGCACCTGTTTGAACTCGTTACCTGTATAAAAGACTCCTGTCCACACAATCAATCACACTCCAACCACTCCACTATGGCCAAGACCAAAGAGCTGTGTAAGGACACCAGGGACAAAATTGTAGACCTGCACAAGGCTGGGATGGGCTGCAGAAAAAGAGGTGAGCAGCTTGGTGAAAAGGCAACAACTGTTGGCACAATGATTAGAAAATGGAAGAAACACAAGATGATTGTCAATCTTGCTTAGTCTGGAGCTCCATGCAAGATCTCGATTCTGAGAGAGGTCAGAAATCAGACCAGAACTACACAGGAGGACCTGATCAATGACCTGAAGAGAGCTGGGACCACAGTCTTAAACATTACCATTAGTAACACACTACGCCATCATGGATTAAAATCCTGCAGGGCACACAAGGTCCCCCTGCTCACGCCAGCACATGTCCAGGCCTGTTTAAAGTTTGCCAATGACCTTCTGGATGATCCAGAAGAGGCATGGGAGAAGGTCATGTGGTCAGATGAAACCAAAATAGAACTTTTTAATATCCGCTCCACTCGGCATGTTTGGAGGAAGAGGGATGAGTACAACCCCAAGAACACCCTCCCAACCGTGAAGCATGGTGGGGGAAACATCATACTTTGGAAGTGCTTTTCTGCAAAGGAGACAGACGACTGCACCGTATTGAAGGGAGGAATGATGGTGTTATGAATCACAAGATTTTGGCCGACAACCTTCTTTTCTCAGTTAGAGCATTGAAGATGGGTCGTGGCTGGGTCTTCCAGCATTACACAAACACACAGCCCGGGCAACTAAGGAGTGGTTCCATAAGAAGCATTTCAAGGTCCTGGAGTGGCCTAGCCTGTCTCCAGACCTGAACCCAATAGAAAAATCTTTGTAGTGAGCTGAAACTCAATGTTGCCCAGCGACAGCCCCGAAACCTGAAAGATCTGGAGAAGATCTGTATGGAGGAGTCAAAATCCCTGCTGCAGTGTGTGCAAACCTGGTGAAGAACTACAGGAAACTTCTCACCTCTGTAATTGTAAACAAAGGTTTCTGGACCAAATATTAAGGTCTGTTTTTCTATTGTATCAAATACTTATTTCATGCAATAAAATGCAAAATAATTATGTAAAAATCATACAAAGTGATTTTCTGTGTTTTCTTTTCAGATTCTGATTCTCACAGGTGAAGTGTACCTATGATAGAAATTACAGATCTCTCCATTCTTTGTAGGTGGGAAAACTTGCAAGATCGACAATGTATCAGATACTTATTTTCCCCACTGTAGGTCCTGAGGGATATCAAACTTATTAACCCATTCCCGACATGTGACGTTTGTTACTCAGCTGGCATCTGCCTGTAACGGCTGTCATCACAGCTAGCTGCGATTACTGCTGTTTATCCATTAAAAATACTGCTGACACTCACTTAAAGCTGCATTTAAATGGTGCTATTGTCGATGCATGTGCACACCAGCTCCCATCAGCCCCTTATCCTGCACAACCAGAAGACAATGCCGGTATTGCAGTGTCTTTTTTATTCACCAGTTCATCACACTTGGGATTTTTTTCTGTTCTTCGCTACATTATCTGGTAATGTGAATGGTGTCATTCAGCAAAAAAACAAGTGTTCACGATGAAAAAAAATAAAAATAATTGGCTCTTGGAAGGGGAGTTAAAAATTTAAAGTGCAAAAATGAAAATCTGTAACAGCGGAAAGGGTTACTCAAGCGAATGTTGTATATGGCGCTGCTATTCCCCTAAGACTGCTTAGCAACTGTACAGGGTTGTGACTCCCACCTAATAAATTTTTTATATTTCTTTTTCAGACTGGAGAAATGGAGGTAAAAAATCCCCTCTTTGACGACTCTTCTCTCCACCACCCGACCCACAGCCATCATTAGCCGCCTCCGCTTGCAGACTCCTATTCAAACCAAAACCCAATTTCAGAAAAAAATCAGCTCAAGACGTGAATCAATCCAGAAACGTTTTTTTCAAGAGTATGATCAACTTGTTTTTGTTTGTTTTTTTTTAATTTGCAAAAAAAAAAAAAGACTAATTCCAGCAATGACGAAAGCAAGACTGTTAAACAAGCGTTGTCCAGGTTCTCCAGCCTCTGTCTGCTTTCACTTTACACTTCTGCGAGGAAGGTGGGATTATCACCGGAGCGAGCAGACCACCTCAGACTAGAACTACATGTTCCTATGAGTGCACAAAGCCAGTCTGGACCGCGACCGCTTGTCATTTCTATCAGTTCATTCGTCCGAAGCTAAAGAAAATGATTGTTACTTCCTGAAACATTTGCACTTTTATAGACTTACTATTGTTCTGTAACCCCATAGATTGAGATATCTCTATATCTATAGATATATCTATCTCTATTATTATGTATCCGTTACTCACCTGGCATTTCCAGACATACTCCCTTCTGGTTTATTCTGTTTGTTTTGTACAAACGTTACAGGTCGGACATATATCCTGAAAAAAAATCATTGATTTTGTTGCAGAAAGAGAAGATAGTTTTAGGCCTTAATGGTGTAGTCTCCCTTAAAGGGGAAGCTCCACTTTTGTCTGGTCTCCCATAGAGCGGCTCAGTGCAGATATTTCATAATGGAACAGTGCAGAAATATTTGCACTGTATAATATTTGCACATATCTGCATGGGATGTGTGCTGAGTTAACCCTAAGGATGCTTTCACATTGCATTTAGTCACATGTTAATTGATTCCGTCGGGGCTTACTTCCGAATCCCCCGCAAAACGGGATTCAGACGTATGCGCCGACGGGGCCCTAGACAATAATGGTGCCAGCAGAGCAAACGTGCATCATTTTCGGGCGTTACGCCTACTGGAAACGGTCACCCAGACGCAGTCTACTTTGTCTGAGTGTCTGCCCCAAATAGACGTACATGCCCGAAAATGATGCACTACAGAGCACACGTTAGTTCTGCCTTTACCATTATAGTCTAGGGCCCTGTCGGCGCATACGTCTGACTCCCGTTTTGCAGGGGGTTCGGACGTAAGCCCTGACTGGACGCAATGTAAAAGCACCCTTAGACTACAGTTTATTGAAAAAAATTGCATTGTATGGTCCAGCGGCTACATTGGTAAATTATGGCCACACAACCAGATCTATGACCCTTCTTTCTGCCGGCATCCCCAACGCCTCACCCAGTGTGCCGTTATCATGGTGGCATGACATAGCGCTGGACATTCCGACAGATAGGAGAGGGTTCGCAGGGCTCTAGTCCTGTGGCTGCGGACTACCAACGTGGCTGCTCAACTATGCTCCTGCAAATCTTTTTGCTCAGCTCTACGTCAGACATGGATAGAAGCATCTTAATGTTGCTCTACCCCTTTCGAGGTTTAAAGAACAAAACTGGAATGAAGCATCAAGCTACAGGGGATCTGAATAGTTTAAGGGTTGTCTGGTTCTGATCACTTTCACATTGGGAGGTGAGAGGCGCTGCCAGGATGTGCGCACGATCGGCACGGGCAATGCATGGACTGAGCAGCTCCTTTTAGGTGGCCACACATGCTGTGATCGGTATGGGGATATCCGGTTGGAAGATGGCCATAATTAACGCTGACTACACATTAGATGGTCGCCGGCCGTAGCTCTGTGCTGCCATCATACAGAAATTCTATACAGATTCACATGGTTTCCTATTCTTCTCTGGAGAATGATGGGAAATCTTAACCCTATTTTCACTCCTTATGGCCCAATAGTGATGATTCCAACATAACTGTCACTTTTGTGGGGTAATTTTCAATTTCTATCACTCCACAAAAATAAAATAATCCTGAAACCAGCTGAATCACAATATTAGGTGCTTAAGCCCATATTTATCCTTCTCCCTATAGACGCATGGTGCTCAGATCAGATTCGGAGGTCATCGCTTCCAAAATCTGACAATGTTGGTAAGATTGCTTCCAACTTTAGCTGAAATTTCCCATATTCTCTTCTCCAACCACAGGAGGATGGTGGCAGTACCATAGATTAAAGAAATACAAACATTGTGGATGATGAGAGGCTGAAATTCAGTCTAGATCTCGCCATGTGTGTCCACCTTAAATGGGTATTCTAAATTCAGTATGAAGGTGGTAGGAATCTAGGACGCCCGTCCCAGCTCTCGATTCTGTGGAGCGATGCCGCGTGCATGTTGGGTCATCGATATTAATATTGGGACATGGGTGGAGGTTGCAGCTCCCAGACCTGCCGTGATGGAAAATATTAAAGACTTCTCAAGTCGCCCTGATCTCGGACCAATGATGGACGTCCACTGAATCTAGCGCTGGTGACGAGGCCTCCTGATGAGTATAAGGTTGATCTGCGGGGGGCGCTGTTTCCTATGCATATTGCACTACTCATAGATTCCACCAATTACCGCTCAGATGATGAAACGATTATTTTTTTCTTTGCACAGATTGTAATTGTAAAATATCAAAGAAAAATTGCGTGTCTGTCTGTCTTTCCTCTTGCAGATGCTGTTCCGCTCCTTTTTCCTTACCAATATAATTATACATTTTATTTATCTCAGTCCGTTGTTTCTGTTTCTTGGTGTAAATGCCGCTAATTTTGGTTGCGATATAACTGGGGGCAGATGCTGGGGTCCCTGATTTGGCCTCCTCATGGGTTATCACCAGTGCCACGGGGCTTGGATACTTCCCCCTAGGAGCTTGGCCGCTTAATTCTGGGGAAAGGTCTCAATTCACGGACCCTTTTAGCAGATGATGACTAAATATAGGACCGTACCCCATATTTGCACAGTCCTCAAATGGCATATACCTATGCTCTGCCTATGTAGGTGTCAGTCTTCACTGTCATTCTTGTATTCTGCTCTGGGTGAAAAGATCCCACACAGAGGAGATTATTATGAAGCTTCTCTGTCAGGCGCACCTTCCTGAACTATTGGAATAGAGTTTGCATACGGATAATAGTTCCTTTCATCTGGAATCTGATACTCCAGAAATTCTGAATTTAAAACTAAATCTCTCATTTAGTATAAAAAAAAAAGTCTAGCGTTTCAAGTCTCTCCCTCCATAGGCATACATTTTAGCACAATTCAGAATTTTCAATAGAAAAAATCTGTGTGTGAATATTAAGTGGCCGTATATCCACTAGAGTTGGGAAGTAGGACCATATAATTAAGAAAGTCACTCTAGAGTCCTCTGTATTTGAGATGTTCAATTCCATCCCCCAGGCTCTGTACATGGACTCATTTTAATTAACTTTAACAAAGTTAAAGTTAATTAAAGTTTTTTTTTTTTCTTTAGTGTTAAACTTTTTGTTTCCCCCAAGATTCCTATAGGATGAAACCACCTGTTGGCTCTCACATCTGCGTAGATTTTTCACCTGAATCTCCTCCCTCTTTAGACCTTTAGCTTTCTTTCACCAATGGCTTTTCAGTGGCCTGTGAATCTTCTTTCACATGCATAGTGTTCTTCCCTCCACCCCAAGGGCAGAACTCACAAATGTATTCACCTTGATCACAAACCCCACCACCCCCACCCCAATCTTTTTGATGAGACCTTTAAAAAGCATTCCTAGGGAAGACTGAAGGAATTTGGAATCAGATAATTAGATCTACAGTAAAAAGGAAAAAAAAAACAGGATAAGACACCTTAAAGGGGTTTTCCGGGAGCTTACTATTGTTCCTTGAATGATCCTTTTAAAGGGATATTTAGTCTTCAATCAGTCATGTGAATAGAATCGGGGGTGGTCGACAATCAACTTGGCCTCCATTGCAAAAAAAATTCCGCTTTCCTGGGAACCTGGAGAGGGTGCAGCAATATTTTTCAATGGCAAGGACTCTTTTGTAGAGATGTTTCGAATTATATTGGCCCCTAGCCTTGCAAAAAAAAATAAGTTACGCAAGTTTGGCCATGATTATTTCTGTGCCCAAACTTTTTTTTTTTTATTTTTTTTTTATTTTTTTCCCCCGGTAAGCTGTCCTTGGTGAAGTCTGGCACCAGTCCTAAAACGATGACCGCTACCTTTAACAAAAACTGATAATTTTGGCTGGAATTTTCCCTTTGGTTATAAGAAGTGTCTGCTTGCTTTCACTGTTCTTCTAGATATTGGTGAACTCTCCAAAATCCTAGACATTCGATCCACCTGTGATAAAAACAGGGCTCAAAGCACTGGGAGCCTGTGCAATGTTGTGTTTACCTGTTGTTATTATTCCGTCCATTGTGCTTTTATAATTTAGTATTTAGGTGGGATGGAATTGTCAAAAACTGAAGACAAAGGCGCAGACCGAACTATCAACAAGACAACATCATCGCAAAGATGATGAAACGGGCGCAGAGTATCGTAAAGACGAGAAACTATCTCGTTCGTAGTCCTGGTGGAAAACTTTCCCAAACTACCTGTTGTGCTAATTTAAAAAAAAAAAAAATGCAAAGGGTACATATTAAAATAATATTGCAAATACTGAACCATCAGTACGATTGAATGAATTATAGTAGTTAATGTACAACTATCTCCATCTTCCAAAATTGTGCTTCTAAAGTAATGTTAAAATGAAACATGAATCAGATGAACAATTTTTAAAAATTAAAATTTACATTTTTGTCCCAAAAAAAAATATTAACTTTCTTAAAATTATGTATAACTTAGTTTCTTTGTAAATGAAGTTACAACAATACCTATTTTCCTTCCCAATGACTGAAAATGTGTGTTAGATCTAATATTGTGTGGCCACAAAACCGATCTAAGCCTTCTAGGCCACAATGCCAAGTCTACTATGGAGCCCTCATCTATTGTATCATTTATAACACTGCTGTCTCCTTGTGTGGCCGGGAGGTCTCTCTGGCCCCCTGCGGCACCTCAGCCTAGATATAACTGCTACCTTTACACCCTTTATCTATACACCCTTGGTAGAAACCACTAAAAGGTCTTCACTACATATGATTTGAAATTGCCCATATGACTGACTTATACTGCCGATATAGGGCCAGGAGGGCATTTTGGCCCTTGCATAGGACAAGGCCTAAAAGCCCATGGGAAATTTTAAAGAATTTTAAAGCATTTCACCTCAGCTGGTTGCTCTATCTTATGAGATCAGGGACCAGGTCTGTGGTGCCCATGGAGATATGACTAGCCCATTCTAGTCCAAAATTGTGTGATCATGGAGTTTCATAATAACTGGACTCTATTCCACCATTTCCACCATTCACTCATAGCCTAAGTAGAGCAATGGGAAAAGCACCATATCATGCCAGTTCCCTGATATTTCCTGTGGTGAGTAGGACAATATGTGGAATATTTAATTTTATCCTTATGGAGATATCACCTGGGATGGCCTCTAAATTTCTAATCTGCAATTAACCCTAAATGGGGCAATGTATTCCTAGAGCTGGTATATAGTGAGGTAGCTCCCCTGGGTACCTTCAATGCGTGATTGATAGGTAAACTATACAAAACATATGTCCCCTCCCTCCCAAAATGTTTCACGAACTTATCAGCATCATCAGTGGATGGCACATTAGCGTGAAAATAAAAACAAAACTAAAATAACGTAGTTGCATAACATATAAGAATAACCTCTAACCTAATATATTCCCCTCTGATACAAAACTGTAAACCAACCAAGAACACAACAGGGTGAGGGATTAAAAATACATGATTTTTATTGAAAAATATTAGAAATATAATACAATTATCATATAATAAATAGCTAGTCTATAACAAGGGTGTCAGAAACAGCAAGCACACGGCTGTAATCCACCCTGCTCACCGGGATACATACAGTGGGTACGGAAAGTATTCAGACCCCTTTAAATTTTTCACTCTTTGTCTTTGTTTCATTGCAGCCATTTGGTAAATTCTAAAAAGTTCAGGTTTTTCTCATTAAAGTACACTCTGCACCCAATCTTGACTGAAAGAAACAAATGTAGAAATTTTTGCAAATTTATTAAAAAAGAAAAACTGAAATATCACATGGTCATTCAGACCCTTTGCTCAGACACTCATATCTAAGTCACATGCTGTCCATCTCCTTGTGATCCGCCTTGAGATGGTTCTACTCCTTCATTGGAGTCCAGCTGTGTTTAATTAAACTGATAGGACTTGATTTGGAAAGGCACACACCTGTCTATAATAAGACCTCACAGTGCATGTCAGACCAAATGAAAATCATGAGCTCAACAGGAACTGCCCAAGAAGCTCAGAGACAGAATTGTGGCAAGGCATAGATCTGGCCAAAGTTACGAAAAAATTTCTGCATTGCTCAAAGTTCCTAATTTATTTTAAATTCTTTTTTTAACAGGTTCTATGGTACTCAAGTCTGGAGGAGAGTCTCCTCCAGACCCGGGTACCATCCGCACATTGAATCGCTTAATATCTGCATGTGCTCATGTGGATATTATGCGATTCAATGCAAGTCAATAGCGCAATTACGCTGCGTGTCCGCAAAATTAATGGACATGCGTATTTTTCCGCAATGATAATCCGCAGCGGAAATTTCCGCAGCATGTGCACAGAACATGCCGATTATCATTGGGGACCATGGGGCACGTATTACCAACTGTTTTTTAAGCGTTTTCGCTGCGGACATTCCACGGCAAAAACGCTTGAAAAACGCATAGTGGGCACGCAGCTTTGATTAACTCAAGAGAAAGTTTTGCTGTTCTAGGAGGATTTTCCTGACATTTCTGGTCTGGAAACGGCTGACAACACAGCAAAGGATCTTACTATGCAAAGGAGAAGTTACAAAAACATTTTTCAAGGCATTAGATCTACACTGTGAAGACCATTAAGAATTAGTTGAAATATGGCACAACAGTGACTTTACCTAGAACTGGACGTCTCTCAAAAGGTAAAAAGACTAGAAAATATTGGTCCTGGAGGCTGCAAAGAGGCCAACAATACCATTAAAGAGCTGCAGGAATTTCTGAAAAGAGCCTACATGTAACAACAATTTCCCATATTCTTCATATGTCCGGCCTGAGAATTAAGTGTGTGTAAGTAATGGTTTTACTGAATCAGAATAAAGGCTGGTTTTAATGGCCTGTTAATGAGGAGCCTATATCCACAGGAGAATTGCTCTTTTATGGTTATTTGGATATTATGGAAGATAAGTAGCTATCGGACACCAATGATCAGGCCCAGGGAACTGCTAGAAAAAAAATAGGTCACCGAGATCTAGGGGTCTGCAGCATAATGTGTTTGCCCAAAAAGTAGAGTATTTTTTTGGAAGTGGTATTCATGTAATCCAATTTTTTTTTCACAAAATTAGGGCAAATTGGATGTTAGATACATAATTTGGAAACTGGGAATGAACTGATAAGACTCATAAAATATCTAATCAATGGCCCAGCAGGTTCAAAGCCACTGTTTTGGGGGTTGGCACCTAGTGCTTTACATTCTGAGCTCCCAGAATGTGGACAATCCAGTTTAATGCAATTGTGGGCCTGGTTTTCCGCAGTAAGGCATCCTAGGGAGATAGATCAGCAGGTTTGGGGGATGGACCCAGGTCTTGTTAACAATGAATCAACGCCCTGGAGGCATTGGGCACTCACAGCCTCCTTATCCCTCTGACCCCCTGGGATGAGCAGAGCTGGGCCGTCCACAGGTTTGTAACATACAATGAGATAATTGCAGGTTTTGATTTAGTGGCTCAGCTGGACTCACACATGACCAACTGGTCGTCCATCGGTATTTTAGGATGACGTTACAGAACTTCTACTATGCACAAAAACATCCAAATACATGTATGTACATGAAATAAAGTGATGGATAAACGGTCGACCATCCAAGTTGTATATTTGGGAAAATTATTATCTGGACTTTTACATAAGATGACACTTGGTTGTTACCCTAAAACATCCAACATAGCAGATCTGGCCAAAACTGGACACCCATTGGGTTCTGTCGGCATAAATGACTATGAACGCTCTGCTGTATGTATCGTCCCTCCAGATAATGTCATTAGGATGCTTCACAGCACTTAATAAGGTTAGCTGATCACAATTGGCAAAGAAAACCTTTAATTAATCTATTAACTTCCTCAGGACTGCCAAAGCTCTCCTTCACAAATACTGCACCAAACTGTATAAAGCCAATTACATCCCTCATCTTATCTCAGCCCAGGCTATCTGACCCCAGAGAAGAGCAAACACTAGGCCATGGGGATCTCTTTAGGTCCCTGCATGGTGTTATCAGCACATAACAAGATTTCCCATGTCTGGGCCAGCCATCACTTGGTTGTAGGGGGTCTTAATCAACCAGTCTCGTAGATGGCAGCAATGATACAAATCATGGTCTAGGGCTGTAGACGATGGTGGAGGGGTGACAACGTTTGAGGGACGCACACAAAACAGCAATGGCTGTCACAAGAGTGAACAATTTCCATTGACTCCCATCAGTGTGTAACAGCAAAGAATCTATCTTCTACCTATATATCTATCTATCAATTAAGAGCGGCAGAACTCCAATAAAGATGCAAAAAGTGTGGACTTTATACAGGCCAAGTGGCAACGTTCAGTTCACAGAACCTTTTTCAAGCACTTTTTCTATTGGACATTTGTTTAGAGGCTTGAGATCCACTATGTATAATTGTGGTGATGTGCCATTATTTTTTGCATATGTATTTATCATATATATCTATAGTATCTATCTAGCTATTGTATAAGACAAGCAGGCAGCACTCCAAAAAATAGATGAAAAAAAGAGGACTTTATTAGCCCATCTGGTGTGACAACGTTTCGGCTGTGAACAGCATTTTTCAAGCTTTTTTGGCTTCAAAAAGGCTATTTACAGCTGAAACGTTGTCACACCAGATGGGTTAATAAAGTCCTCCTTTTTTCATCTATTTTTTGGAGTGCTGCCTGCTTTTATTATACAATATACATATGACAACGGGATAGTTGTTTGGGAGGCCTTGCACCCATTTCTCCAATTTGGTGCTGTTCCGTCTTTCATTATCTATCTATCTATCTATCTATGAATCTATCTATCTACCTCCAGATTGCTACCCCAATATCCACTTTTTTTTCACAAGTAACTGTTGGAGTGCTGCTTTTTTTTATCTATATATCTACAGAAAAAAGGATGCGGCACCAGCTTCAGTGCAAAGGATAGATGCCAGCCCACTGGTTGTAGCCCAAATACCAAATAATAGAGCAACATTTCAACTCCACAAAGCCATTCTGAGGCTGCGTGCCCACTATGCATTTTTCAATCGTTTTTGATGCGGAATTTCCACAGTGGAAACGCTTTAAAAACACTTGGTAATCCATGCCCCATGGTCCCCAATGAAAATCCGCATGTGCTATGCACATGCTGCGGAATTTTCCACAGCGGATTTTCCTTGTGGAAAAATCCGCAGCATGTCCATTATTTTTGCGTTTCCACACGTGGATTTGAGGTCACAATGCATTTGAAAAACGCAAGTCAAATCTGCATGTAAAAACGCTTAAAAAAACGCATGTAAAATCCGCAAGCGTTTTTACTGGCAAAGACATGCAGAAACGCTGCTGAAATTTTCTGCTTCAATTCTGCATCATGGGCACATAGCCTTAAGGCTCTGTGTAGCCGAAACATTGCCTGTTGCAAATATGGCTTAGTAAAAGTTTCCCTGGACTTTTAATAGTTTCCCATTATTGAGTGCCGCCTGCTTTTTTATTTTTATATCCATCCATCCAATAATTCACCCATCCATCTCTCTTATCTGTTTGCCCTATCCAGACATTAGCATACCTATGTGACTCTTTGGGCACAGGTGGCAGCTCTCTGGGTGATTACTGGGAGTAAATGGGTTTATTACAGCTAATGGTTAGGAAGCTACTCTCATTGGTGACTTGCTGCTGAGTTTTGGGGCTGAAGTTTGTAAAGTCCTGATCTGCTGAATATTCATTTTCCTCTGTGCGTGGACATCATTATACCAGCCAGACGCCTTACACTAGGTGTTTGCAGATGTAACCTGTTGACTACAGGTATAGGGGGTGGGGGAGGCATAAAACAATGGGGGTGTAACCTCCAGGCAGTCACACTACTAAACCACAAATACTGCTTTCCAATCAGTTTGCTTCTTTTTTCCCCATCTCTTCATGGTCTTTGGAATGGGAATTATTTATTTAGTAAGAGGGCCAATCACGTAGGAGGGCAAGTACTATAGGAGGGTCTTCAGTTATGTAAATAGCCCCTTTCTTACTGAATTAGATTATTGCTAGGACTTTCCTTTCAAGCAAAGTTGTCTCTACTGAGGAGCTTCTGGAAAAGGGGTCTTACAACTATCCCAGCAATACCAAGAACTTTATGGAACTTTTCCCTGATTTTCAGGTGAACCATCTGTCACCTCGTCCACTCCAGGGGCCAATCAAGACTTTCTGTATGGGAATATACAGACAACATTTACCACCTCTAACGGCTTGAAGAAGATGATTCTAGGTTCTTCAGGGTCAACCCAACATCCAAATTAATTCTATCGATCTGAACACAGCGTTTGTCTTTCAGTTGGAATCAGTAATGGATCAGCAGCAAGCCTTCCATGCGTATACAAACAGCTCTGGCCTTGTGCAAGAGGACTGGTCATTTACTATGAACGGATACGCTGGCCTAACTTACCAGCAGAATTACAACAACTATTCCTTCCCGATGAAATCTGAATATGGAGATCTTGGAGTTCCATCTATAATCCCTTGGAACAACCTGCCACAATTAGATCCTGCCACCCAGACCCAGGGCATCTCTCTTGGAGTCCAACAGCATTACTGTGAAGAGCAGATGCCAAACTTAGTGGACAAGAGGGACGAGAAGACCGATGGAGAGGAGGAATCGGTAATGACAGCCAAGTTCAGCTCCCCCATACTTCCCTCCACCTTCTATTACACCTACACTACATTACATGGGAATGCTGCTGCCTACTGGCCAGTTACCCCAATTGGTGGCAATACAACAGCTACCAACAGGATCACTGATTATAGCAAGTTCTTAACCCCAGACCAGTTTGTATAGAAACAAAGCGCCAATGCAGCCTTAGATACTCTGTCCAGCATGGAGATCAGCCCATGTAGCAGTGCTAAGTGTGATTAATCTAGAACTTTGTATGATATTATGGGTAACTATTAAGCATATTTTAAGCTTATAATGTGTCGATTAAGACTTGTAATATTGAGGAGACCCCGATAGATAATTAGTTCCTGTAGTCACTCTTATGTATTGATGTTTTTGTCTTGTGACCCTATACAGTACTGAACTCTTGGTCTTGTTATGTTGAGGTTATCCTATATTCTACTAAACGCTTTGTCTTGTTATGTTGAGGTTATCCTATATACTACTGAACACTTGGTCTTGTTGTATTGAGATCTAATTCTGACTGACTCCATCTTTTATTCAGTTCTTGGTCTTACTGTATTGAGTAGACTCTACCTTGTATCATGGCCCTCTATCGTCCCATTAGGATAACCCCACCTTCCACTTAACCTTTGATCTGCAGGTATTGTGACCAGGGGTTAAGTAAAAGGTGAAGTTACCTCTGACTGAACTTGTTCTCTAAGTGACGTTGTACTGCTAATATTGATTGAGTTGCCAACTTGTGCTACTGAATTTGTCCTATTTAAGAACTTGATCTTGTAGATTTGTGGCCTCTAATCTCTATCATCCCCCTGCAGTTGTAAAACTACAGCTCCCATAGCTATAGCTATGGTTGGAGACCACTGTTTCAGCGATCATAGAGAACACTATGTTTAGCTCCTGACATTAGTCTTTGTACTAAAGGTGTCTGCATAAAGAATGGACATCTAGAATGGTAGACCTAGCAATTCCTGTATTGTCCTCTTCTCCAAATTGGTAAACATGTCATATATCTGTTAATTTGTCCTAATATATTTTGTTTTAGCCACAACAGGAAGGTCCAACTTCTTCGGACATGGAAAACTTTACAAAGAATCTAAAATCAAAGCGGGTTAGCCTTGGATACACTCAAGCAGATGTCGGCTATGCACTGGGAGTACTCTATGGTAAGGTCTCATGTAGAGCTTTGTAATCGCCAACTGATCATTTCTTAGGATATTGAGGATCTGAAATTTTCTATGTTTCGTTTTCCAGGCAAAATATTTAGCCAGACGACTATCTGCCGCTTTGAATCACTACAGCTCAGCTTTAAGAATATGTGCAAGCTTAAGCCGATACTAAATAAATGGTTAAAGGACTTAGATACTAAAGACAATCTGGAGGAGGTGAGTAGAAGTCATGAAAGTAGAGATCCCACGTGGCAATCGTTGACTTTGAGGCATCTTTCATGATGAGAACCTCTTTCTGCTTATCTATGGAAAAAACTCTTGAAGCTACTCTGGGGCTCATGATCAATTTGACTATTTGCCCTTCCAATAGATGATCTGAACCTATTTAGGGCTCCCTTTAAATAGATAAATCACAATTTGGGTGTGTGGGGGTTGGAAGCCATCATTAGGGTTATATAGTTCACAACTGCAAGAAATTGAAGGGAGGGTCATACAACAATGAGGTCTCCTGCATCAACATTGGGGGTGGTATGAACTGGCACCAGAAAAGGGCTCCCGGATTAATAGGGAATCAAGGATAAGGGTCAGGGTTCTACGTTTAGTCAAAATGTACTAAAAAAAATCTGTCTTTTTTTTTTTTTTTCCATCGAAAAGCTTCTAAATCGCGGTCAGGTACAAAATCCGGCACAAAAGAGAAAGCATAGAACAAGTATCGAGAATAACGTAAAACGGAGACTGGAGAACTATTTCATGCATTGCTCCAAGCCGGGGGCACAGGAGATCTCCCAGATTGCCAAGGAACTTGGCATGGACAAAAATGTAAGTAAGATAGATAGAATTCTTTGCTGTTGCACACACTGATTGGGAGTCTATGGAAATTGTCCGCTCTTGTGACAGTCATTGCTCTGCTTGTTTGATTTTTATATTTTCTGGTTTTGGGTTACAATCAGTGAGCTGGCACCTATCTCTAATTTTGATGCTGGTGCGGAGTTAATTCTTCTAGATAGATAGATGAATATAAATAAAGGCGGGCAGCACACAAGATTACGATGATCAAAAGTGCAATACATTATTAATCAGCCCCTGTCCTGCAGCTGAGACATTGCCACCGCACATAGGGGCTGATTGAATATGTATTGCACTTTTATTCATCCTAATCTTGTATGCTGCCTTTCTTTATTTTTTTATGGTGCGGTTGTTAGGCTGCAATGGCTGGCACCATTATTTTCTTCAAATTTGAGGCTTGTGCTCCTTTTATTTTTCTAGACAGATGTGTGAGATAGACAGATTTTAGCTGTAACCCTTCACCATTTTTCATGAGTTTCATCTATTCCAGGTAATAAGGGTGTGGTTTTGTAACCGCCGACAGAAAGGAAAACGTCAGATGAACCCGTACCTGAGGGAGAACATTGGTGAATACCTCGAATTTGTCCCATCCCTGTCACCTCCTTACGCAGAGCACTTCTCCCTGCCGCAGGCGGTGACCTCTCAAGCCTACGCTACCGCCGGACTGGGGTTTAACCCCGCACTTTATGTGCCTGGCTTCCATACAAATGAGGTATACCCGCAGAACATACCTCATGGCATGCCCATGGCCAACTATACTAATTAGATCTCTGCCCTATGTGGTCATCACATTTAAAAATGCTTATGTATGCAGAGTATAATCTTTTTGTATGGGGCGGGTGGGGGGTGGGCACAGGGAATTCAAAATAACTTTGTTTCCCTTTTATATGTTTTTCCATGTAGTGTTGTAACTTAGTAAGAAATCTCATTAATCCTCCAGCTCAAAACTGATTAATTTCTGGTTTAAAGATGACTACCTTTACCTCCAGCTGCCTGGCATTATTAGAGAATTTTAACTTTACCTTCTGTTACCTTGTATTGCTAAACTCCATTTAACCTGGTTTAGGGTCCTTTCACATTTTGTTTTGGCATCCGTTCAGTGGCTTCATCGGGTCTTTACTTACGATCCCCCTGCAAAACAGGATTCAGGTTTGTACGCCAACGGAGCCATAGACTATAATGGTGCCGGCAGAGCGAACGTGCACTCTGTGATGCATTATTTTTGGCCATGTACACCTACTGGAGATGGACACCCAAACGCAGTCTACTACTTCTGAGCATCTGCCTCCAGTAGGCGTACACGCCCGAAAATGATGCGTGACAGAGTGCGCGTTCACTGTCAGCACCATTATAGTCTGTGGCTCCATCAGCACACATGTCCGAATCCCGTTTTGCCGGGAGTTCGGACATAAACCCTAATGTGAGCCATTGAACGTGTGCCTAAACGCAGTGCGAAATAACCCTAATTATTAACCATACAATGACCAGCTTTACCTCCAGCTGCCTGGCATTGGTAGTTAATCACTTTAGAGGGCTGTAATCTCCTCTGATAATCTTTTCCAAAAAATAATAATAAGTGACCACTTCATCAGCCAAAGCTTGACTTAACCATGCAATGCCCAGGTTTACCTTCAGCTGCCTGGTATTAGTAAACTCCACTTAACCAGCCAAATCTTGGTGTAACTATACAACACCCAGCTCTACCTTCAGCTGCCTGACATTAACAACCTCCTTACTAGTCAAGGTATGGCTTAGTTGTGCAAAACCTCCTTATCCTTCAGCTGTCCTCCTCGTTCACCAGTCAAGGTGTAGCTTAGTCATGTAATACCTACTTTCCTTCAGCAGCCTGGCATTAGTGAATTATCCAGTTGAACGATTCCCAGCTTTACCCACAGCTGCTTGGCATTGTTTAACTCCACAGTCAAGGCTTGGCTATACACTACCTATCTGCCCCGTCTTTGTCCATCTTCGTAAATTGTTTGTCCTTTAGAGAAGACTAAATTATTTGACCAGAAGTAAAAATTAGACGTTAGATTTTATTTGTTTTCCTTTTCTTCACCATGATTTTTCTCCAAGAGAAGATCTTTTGTCCCGAAGTCACTTTACTAATCACTAATCACTTTTTACCTTATTACTAATTGCACTAAACAAGCCGCCATGATTACTTGTTCTGTCACCTGTACTATTATAATGAGGAGTGGGGGGTCTAGAACTGGGTTTTGACATTTTGACACTTTAATTTTATAGTGTTGGATTTATTAGAGACATTCATGAAATATGAGGCCTTAAAGGAAGGCTCTGCAGCCAATCAGACCAACTTAAGAAAAAAAAATTGCCCATAGGTGGCTATGGATTTCATCTTCCATCAACTTTCATACATGTCCCTCATACCTGTCAACAACCAATTGTAATAATATAATTTGATGGGGAAATATCTATAATCTTGCATGGAAATATCCATTCTGCCTTTTTCCTGCATTGGGACACTGGCACGCATCACCTGCTGTGTGCTTCCAGATAACATTACAGTATATTCATTTCATTATACACTGAGATGTTTTTTTGTTTTGTTTTGTTTTTAGGAGGTTTTGGAGCAGAAACTGAGCGGAAACTCCCCAAAGCCTCTTCAAAAACTGAGTTTCTGCTCCAAAAACTCAGCAAAAAAAGACTGTGTGCACACATTGCCTTAGTTTGGATGTGTTCACTTTCACAAGTTCTTCACTATTGTGGTTAAACACAGAAATAAAAAAAAATTAATTTGTGTGTGTTGGGGTTAGGGCGGGAGGGATGGACATTGGGGAAACCAAAAAACGTGCAGGAGGTGTTGGAGAGATGTGTATCAATCAATATTAAGAACCTTAAGAAATATTAAGTGATTTTTTTTTTCTTTTTTTAAATTGTGAAATGGATATTTTTGTTTCACACTGAATTGTTCAAATAAAGCTTGTAGAAAATCTCAACTTTGTTTCTTGTTGTTGTTTTTTTTCTAAAGGGCTTATTTAATAAAAATAAAACTGAACTTTTTTAGGGGGGGGAGCTGGTTCTACATGTAAAAATCTATTAATCGCAGCTCCCACATTGGGACATGAGCGTGGCTCCTCTACATTTGGTATATCGGATGATGCATCCATTTAATAGGCTGTGTGCCCACGTTGAGCTTTTGATGCTGCGTATTTTTGATGCGTCAAAAACGCAGCGTCTTACAGTTCCAGCAACATGGATGGGATTTATAGAAATCTCCTGCCCGCTGTGCTTTTATTTTACTCAGCGCAAAGTGACCTGTGGTGGGTATTTTAAATCCACAGCATGTCAATTTCTCTTGTGGGTACGCTGATTTTTTTTTTTTGTGCAAATTTTTCCCATAGACTTGTATTAGATGTGGAAAATCTGTAGGTTTTTAGTGCGTTTCCGCGGCGGAAACACGTCAAAAATGATCCGCACATGACTACATCAATAAAGTTTTGTAAACGTCAAATACAAGGAAGTATAAAAACAAAGCAGTTTTATTTAAAACATGACAAACCAACAAAAGACAAATGCAGTGATAAAAACGCAAGTAGACTAATAGGTGCAGAAAATCTGCAACATTAAAAACTCACTAAAAGCTCATCATGGCAACATAGCCTTAAGAATCTAAAGATGAGACCCTCCACCTGCCCAACTAGTACAGTAATGGGGTCTAAATCCATCCCTCTTGGTGGCTATGGAGCTCACACAGCCATAAATATTGTGAAATGTAACAATAGCAACCAAAAAATACAAAAACAAAGTTATCTCTGCCCCTTCTGAAAAGCGTAAAGTTTAAACGATACACCCCCTTGTTCCCTTGACCCTTGTATGCAATAAATATACTTGCAAGGAATTCCAGTAGAAGGAAGGATGAGACACTAATTTCATCCTTTGCATCAGAACTAAAACTTTCGGACCCCTTTATAATAAAAATATGTTGGCAGAAAAGAGACCAAATTGATGCCTTATAAGCAATTATTAGCTCCTCGCTTAGGCGCCTCTGTTTCCTGCCAATACTTATATCACAGAATAAGGACATAAATGAAAAAAAAAAAACACAGAAAAAGGTAGCTGTCCTTCTCAACACCAGGTTACAAAACCAATGCACTAACGGGATGCAGCAGACCATCATGATAAAGGCAGGGGCAGCAAAGGTGCAAAATTCTGATGAAAAAAACACTCATAGACCTAAAATACATGGTGAGGGCTGTATTATAAATTGGCACATACTAACAAGAATAAACACAAGGAATAAATAAAAAAGATAAACATTATAACTTATTGGTCCAAAAATATAGAGATGTGTAATAAGTTTCCTAGGAATCTTAGAATCTTAGACATAGATTGAACATGGAATATATGTAGATAATAGGGGAATGAACACATATCACATTTAATCAGGTGTATATTACATTCCCAGTTCTTGTAAGGTGGGGAATTAACATGGAATATATGCAGATTTTAGGGAATAATCAGATATTCAATACAAACATACTTTTCCCAGTGCACACTTTAAAAGACTGTTATGGCATTTGGTGCTGAAATTGAGCACTATATGTATACATACAGTGGATACGGAAAGTATTCAAACCCCTTTAAATTTTTCACTCTTTGTTTCATTGCAGCCATTTGGTAAATTCTAAAAAATTCATTTTTTTTCTCATTAAAGTACACTCTGCACCCCATCTTCACTGAAAAAAAAGCAGAAATGTAGACATTTTTGCAAATTTATTAAAAAAATAAAACTGAAATATCACATGGTCATATGTATTCAGACCCTTTGCTCAGACACTCATATTTAAGTCACATGCTGTCCATTTCCTTGTGATCCTCCTCGAGATGGTTCTACTCCTTCATCGGAGTCCATTCCTTGTGTTCTTTAGCCCAAACAAGTCTCTTCTGCTTGTTGCCTGTCTTTAGCTGTGGTTTCCTAGCAGCTATTTTACCATGAAGGCCTGCTGCACAAAGTCTCCTCTTAACAGTTGTTGTAGAGATGTGTCTGCTTGTAACGGGTCTGGGAGGCGGAACCTCTGAGCTACTATACAAGGGGGCGGTCCTTGTAAGGGAGCGGGTGGCGACCAGGGTAGACGGGCAGGCAGTCACAGCAGGTGACTGGGACAGTCTCTGAATGAACGGACAGGAGGTCACGGCAAGTGACCGGGGCAGTCTCTGGGTGAACGGGCAGGAGGTCACGGCAAGTGACCGGGGCAGTCTCTGGATGAACGGGCAGGAGGTCACGGCAAGTGACCGGGGCAGTCTCTGGATGAACGGGCAGGAGGTCACGGCAAGTGACCGGGGCAGTCTCTGGATGAACGGGCAGGAGGTCACGGCAAGTGACCGGGGCAGTCTCTGGATGAACGGGCAGGAGGTCACGGCAAGTGACCGGGGCAGTCTCTGGGTAAAGGATTGGTACGACCTGTGGCGGCAGATGATAGACGTGAGCTCCCAGGTGAGCAGGCGAGAGTCTCTGGATAATCGGGTGGTCACAGCATGTGACCGCGGAGCCTCCAGGAAGTCCAACAGACAGGTAGCAGATGAGCGCTCCCAGGTGAGCGGGCAAGAGTCTCTGGAATAGCAGGTGGTCACAGCACGTGACGGCGGAGCCTCCAGGTAGGCAAGCAGGCAGGCAGCGGAGGAGCGCTCCCAGGTGAGCGGGCAGGAGTCTCTGGAATAGCAGGTGGTCACAGCACGTGACGGCGGAGCCTCCAGGAAGGCTAGCAGGCAGGTAGCAGATGTGCGCTCCCAGGTGAGCGGGCAAGCTGGTCCATAGACAGACTGACAGGAGTTGTAAGGCAGACCGTCGGACCTCAGGCTAGCAAGCAGGTAGCAGGAATATCAGGCAGGAAACAGACAGCAAACTGGCAGGACTCTGGCAGGAATCAGGCAGGTAACTGGCAACGGGACCTGAGGGCTGAAGCAGAGTAGTGAACAGTGCAACAACATTGCTCGGGCACCTCCATTTTGGAGGAGGTGCCTTATATATGGTGAAGTCCTCCGGCCATTGGCCGGGGACTCCTTAGTACGGCGCGCGCGGCCCCTTTAAGAGGGAGGGAGCGCGCGCGCGCGCCCTAAGCACAGTGGCCGGGAAGGAGCGCGCGCTGCCAGCAGAGCGGGAGGAGGACGCCGGGCTCGGAGCAGAGAGGTGAGGGGAACAGCGTCCCTGCCTAGCAGAGGGCAGGGACGCCGACGCTACAGTACCCCCCCCTTTAGGCCCCCCCTTTTTTAGGCCAGACAGAAATTTAGCAAGGATGAGAGGGGCATGGATGTTCTCCCGGGGCTCCCACGTTCTCTCTTCAGGACCAAACCCCTTCCAATCTACTAGAAAAAAGGTCTTCCCTCTTACCCTTTTGGTAGCCAGAATGTTCTCTACCTCAAATTCGTTTTCAGCGGAAACCGGAGCAGGAGGCGTGCCTGTAGACTTGGAAAAAGAGTTAAGTACCACAGGTTTGAGGAGAGATACATGGAAGGAGTTAGGGATCCGCAAGTTGGCCGGGAGTTTCAATTTATAGGCCACCGGGTTGATCTGACTGATGACTTCCAGAGGACCGATGAACCGAGGCCCTAACTTATAGGAAGGAATCTTGAGCCGGACATACTTGGACGAGAGCCAGACCTTATCCCCTGGACGGAATTGAGGAGGATCCAGACGTTTTTTGTCAGCATGTCTTTTCATACGCTCGGATGACAGAAGGAGTGCGGACCGGGTACTCTCCCATGTGGAGGAAAATTTGTTAACAAGAGATTCCGCAGCCGGATTGTCCACCGAGGTGGAGACGGGAAACGGGATCCGAGGATGCTGACCGAAGACTACAAAAAACGGGGATTTGGAGGAAGATTCGCTCTCGTGATTGTTGTACGAGAATTCGGCCCATGGCAGGAGATCCACCCAGTCAGAATGGTGGGCATTAACGAAGTGCCGGAGGTAACTGGTCAGGATCTGATTGATCCGCTCCACTTGACCATTAGACTGTGGGTGGTAAGCGGAGGAGAAGTCCAGGGTGACGTCTAGCAATTTACAAGTGGCTCTCCAGAAACGAGAAGTGAACTGTACCCCACGATCCGACACGATGTGACGGGGCAGGCCATGAAGACGGAAGATGTGGCGGATAAAGTCTTTAGCCAGCTCGGGTGCAGACGGGAGGCCTGGCAGGGGAATGAAGTGAGCCATCTTGGAAAAGCGGTCAGCGACCACCCAAATGACCGTACAACCGGCAGAGATGGGAAGATCAGTTATGAAGTCCATCGCTATACCTGCCAGGGGGCAGCAGGTACTGGCAGAGGAAGAAGGCGACCGGCTGGCAGGTGTCTCGGAACTTGGTTGCGGGCACAGGACACACAGGCAGAAACAAAGTCTATTACATCCTTGCGCAGGTTAGGCCACCAGTAGTGCCGGGAAATAAGCTGGAGGGTCTTTTTCTGACCGGCGTGGCCAGCTAGTTTAGACGAATGACCCCAGTGTAGGATCTTCTCCCGATCAGGTACCGATACGAACGTCTTACCGGGAGGGAGACGATTTAGACTCACGGGAGCCACCTGCATTACTCTGGCGGGATCGATGATATGTTTAGGTTCTTCCTCGAGATCAGATACCAGAAAGGATCGGGACAAGGCGTCTGCTTTGATGTTCTTGTCAGCCGGGCGAAAATGTAGAACAAAATCAAAGCGAGCAAAAAACAAGGACCACCGGGCTTGGCGCGGATTAAGTCTCTGGGCATGCTGGAGATAAGCCAAGTTCTTGTGGTCAGTGTAAATTATTACCGGATGAAGAGCCCCCTCGAGTAGGTAACGCCACTCCTCCAATGCCAGCTTGATGGCCAATAACTCTCGGTCTCCTATGGAATAATTGCGCTCAGAAGAGGAGAAGAGTTTAGAGAAGAAGCCGCAAGTTACCATCCTCCCGGAAGAAGATTTTTGAGTAAGTACAGCTCCGGCTCCAGAGGAGGAGGCGTCAACCTCCAGAAAGAACTGCTTGTTGCCGTCCGGGCGATGCAGCACCGGGGCGGAAGAGAAGGCCTGTTTTAAGGAAAGAAAGGCCTCCTCTGCTTCGGGCGGCCACTCTTTGGGATTAGTACCCTTACGGGTGAGCGCGGAAATTGGGGCAGTCCGGGAAGAGAAGTGCGGTATGAAGAGGCGGTAGTAGTTGGCGAAGCCCAGGAACCGCTGAATGGCCTTCAACACCTCCAGTCGGGGCCATTTCTCGATGGCAGACAGTTTCTCTGGATCCATTCGTAGGCCGGTCTGAGAAATAATGTAGCCCAAAAATGGAAGCGAGGTCTGCTCAAAGAGGCACTTCTCATATTTAGCGAAGAGGTGGTTCTGCCTGAGCCTGAGCAGGACCTGACGAACGTCCCTCCGGTGAGTCTGGAGATCCGGAGAGAAGACCAAGATGTCGTCCAGGTACACCACAACGCAGGAGTAGAGAAGTTCCCGGAAGATGTCATTGACCAACTCTTGAAAGACGGCAGGAGCGTTACAGAGACCAAAGGGCATTACCAGATATTCATAGTGGCCGTCCCGGGTGTTAAATGCAGTCTTCCATTCATCCCCTTGACGGATACGGACCAGGTTGTACGCCCCACGGAGGTCCAGTTTGGTGAAGACTCTAGCCCCCCTCAGGCGATCAAATAATTCTGGAATGAGCGGAAGGGGGTACTTATTCTTCACCGTGATCTGGTTAAGGCCTCTATAGTCAATACAGGGACGGAGAGAGCCGTCCTTCTTTTTTACGAAGAAGAAGCCTGCTCCCGCCGGGGAGGTAGATTTCCGGATGAATCCCCTGGCCAAATTCTCCTCAATATATTCGGACATCGACCGGGTCTCAGCAGCGGACAATGGGTAAATACGCCCACGGGGAGGAGTAGTACCGGGTAACAGGTCGATAGGACAGTCGTATGGTCTATGAGGGGGTAATGTCTCTGCCTCCTTTTTATTAAAGACATCAGCAAATGACCAATAGGGAATCGGAAGTCCAGGTAGATTAGTTGGGGTAGGAGAAGGACGGACGGGATGAACAGGAACCAAACAAGTCTTATGACAGTCCTGTCCCCAGCGAAGGACTTCTCCGGTCTGCCAGTCAAGCACGGGTGCATGTCTCTGGAGCCAAGGTAGACCTAGTAAGAGGGCGTGAGAGAGTCCAGGCAGAACATGAAAAGAGATGCTCTCAGAATGCAGCATTCCCACCTGCAGAGTTACGGATTCGGTGATGAGTTGGATGGGACGTGGTAAGAGGCCCCCATCCACAGCAGCGACAGATAATGGTACAGCCAGAGGTTTGGTGGGAATGCAGTATTTTTCTACCAGGGACTGTGAGATAAGATTCCCGGCCGCTCCAGAGTCAAGTTGGGCTAGTTCGAAATAACGATTCTCCCCGCAGATAATAGAGACTGACAGTAGCAGAGATGGAGAGGATTTATTCTTGTCTAGGTTGACCTCTCTGAGCGAACCTAGACACAGGCGTTTCCCGACCTCTCCGGGCAGGTACGGATCCGGTGCTCCTTACTGCCACAGTAGAAGCAGCTCCCTTCGGCACGGCGTAAGTCCTGACGGGTTTTGACCATCTTGGTCTGGTCAACCTGCATAGGCTCAGGAGAGTGTACCTGGGAGAGACGGATTTCTGAAAAGTAGGAGCTAGACGTGGAAACCTCCTCTCACGGGTGACCTCTTTGGCACGCTCCTGGAACCGTAGGTCAATCCGGGTGGCAAGAGTTATTAGGTCATCGAGAGTGGTAGGAATGTCCCGACCGGCAAGTTCATCTTTAATACGGCCGGACAGACCCTCCCAGAAGACGGATACCAGAGCGTCGTTATCCCAGGCCAGCTCCGAGGCAAGGGTACGGAACCGTATGGCATATTGGCCCACGGTGAGACTTCCCTGACGGAGGCGTAGCAGAGATGATGCGGATGAGGTCTTCCGTCCGGGTTCGTCGAAGACTTTCCGGAAAGCCATGAGAAAGGCAGGCAAGTCGGACACCAGGGGGTCTCCTCTCTCCCATAGAGGATTTAGCCAGGCCAGGGCCTCCCCGGTGAGATGGGACATGATGAAGGCAATTTTGGCCCGGTCGGAGTTAAACTGGTGGGACAGGAGTTCAAAGTGCAGGGTGCACTGATTTATGAAGCCCCGAGCCTGGGCGGAGTCGCCTCCGAAGCGAGGAGGTGCAGAAAGCCGGAGTCCGGGGTAGGATACCATGGTATTGGTGGGCAGCGGAGCTGCCGGGTTGCGAGTCATGGCACTGGCGGTGGTTGCTGGTGGAGCAGTCAGAGTGTCCAGGAGAGAATTGACATTCCGCAGGTGACCCAGGATGGACTCCTGTTGGGACCTCTGACGGGACAGTTCATGACAGAGGTCCGAGAGCGAGGGAGCTTGGGTGCCACCGGGTTCCATGGCCCGAGCAAACTGTAACGGGTCTGGGAGGCGGAACCTCTGAGCTACTATACAAGGGGGCGGTCCTTGTAAGGGAGCGGGTGGCGACCAGGGTAGACGGGCAGGCAGTCACAGCAGGTGACTGGGACAGTCTCTGAATGAACGGACAGGAGGTCACGGCAAGTGACCGGGGCAGTCTCTGGGTGAACGGGCAGGAGGTCACGGCAAGTGACCGGGGCAGTCTCTGGATGAACGGGCAGGAGGTCACGGCAAGTGACCGGGGCAGTCTCTGGATGAACGGGCAGGAGGTCACGGCAAGTGACCGGGGCAGTCTCTGGATGAACGGGCAGGAGGTCACGGCAAGTGACCGGGGCAGTCTCTGGGTAAAGGATTGGTACGACCTGTGGCGGCAGATGATAGACGTGAGCTCCCAGGTGAGCAGGCGAGAGTCTCTGGATAATCGGGTGGTCACAGCATGTGACCGCGGAGCCTCCAGGAAGTCCAACAGACAGGTAGCAGATGAGCGCTCCCAGGTGAGCGGGCAAGAGTCTCTGGAATAGCAGGTGGTCACAGCACGTGACGGCGGAGCCTCCAGGTAGGCAAGCAGGCAGGCAGCGGAGGAGCGCTCCCAGGTGAGCGGGCAGGAGTCTCTGGAATAGCAGGTGGTCACAGCACGTGACGGCGGAGCCTCCAGTAAGGCTAGCAGGCAGGTAGCAGATGTGCGCTCCCAGGTGAGCGGGCAGGAGTCTCTGGAATAGCAGGTGGTCACAGCACGTGACGGCAGAGCCTCCAGGAAGGCTAGCAGGCAGGTAGCAGATGTGCGCTCCCAGGTGAGCGGCCAAGCTGGTCCATAGACAGACTGACAGGAGTAGGAAGGCAGACCGTCGGACCTCAGGCTAGCAAGCAGGTAGCAGGAATATCAGGCAGGAAACAGACAGCAAACTGGCAGGACTCTGGCAGGAATCAGGCAGGTAACTGGCAACGGGACCTGAGGGCTGAAGCAGAGTAGTGAACAGTGCAACAACATTGCTCGGGCACCTCCATTTTGGAGGAGGTGCCTTATATATGGTGAAGTCCTCCGGCCATTGGCCGGGGACTCCTTAGGACGGCGCGCGCGGCCCCTTTAAGAGGGAGCGCGCGCGCGCCCTAAGCACAGTGGCCGGCAAGGAGCGCGCGCTGCCAGCAGAGCGGGAGGAGGACGCCGGGCTTGGAGCAGAGAGGTGAGGGGAACAGCGTCCCTGCCTAGCAGAGGGCAGGGACGCCGACGCTACACTGCTGCTAGAACTCTGTGTGGCATTGACCTGGTCTCTAATCTGAGCTGCTGTTAACCTGCGATTTCTGAGGCTGGTGACTCGGATAAACTTATCCCCAGAAGCAGAGGTGACTCTTGGTCTTCCTTTCCTGGGGCGGTCCTCATGTGAGCCAGTTTCTTTGTAGCGCTTGATGGTTTTTGCAACTGCACTTTGGGACACTTTCAAAGTTTTCCCAATTTTTCGCACTGACTGACCTTCATTTCTTAAAGTAATGATGGCCACTCGTTTTTCTTTACTTAGAATTTGTATTATGGCAAGAAAAAAGCAGCTAACAGTCTATTCAGTAGGACTATCAGCTGTGTATCCACCTGACTTCTGCACAACACAACTGATGGCCCCAACCCCATTTATACAGCAAGAAATCACACTTTTTAAACCTGAAAGGGCACACCTGTGAAGTGAAAACCATTTCCGGTGACTACCTATTGAAGCTCATCAAGAGAATGCCAAGAGTGTGCAAAGCAGTCATCAAAGCAAAAGGAGGCTACTTTGAAGAACCTAGAATACACTGTGTTCCAAATTATTATGCAAATAATATTTTCTCAGATTTTCCCAAATTACCTATATGAATTGCAGTCATTGTAATTTCCCAGTCAAATAAACTAAGAGTACAATTGAAAGGTTTTTGTACAAACTGCCTATGATAACAGTATATTTTTAAAAAAATTAAAAACTCAAACTGCACTCAAAATGCATGTTCCAAATTATTATGCACAGCAGAGTTTTCAACCTTTTCATTTTAATAAAGAACAAAAAAATGGTCATTTTTGAAATTATAAGCATTAGCAGGTTATTACAAACTGAAATCAAACCGTTTTCAACTCAAAACTTTATTCTAGGTGATGTTACATTTGCACATAGGACCGCTTGTTCGAAAGGAGCTTCTGAACTCTCTCGTCCATTGAATTTGTCAGGTTTTGGATAGTTTCTGCTTCAATTGTTTTGCATGAGGACAGAATACCCTCCCAGAGCTGTTGCTTAGATGTGAACTGCCTCCCGCCATCATAGACACTCCTTTTGATGATGCTCCAGAGGTTCTCAATGGGGTTGAGGTCAGGGGAGCATGGGTGCCACACCATAAGTTTGTCCCCTTTTATGCCCATAGCAGCCAGAGATGCAGATGTGTTATGTGCAGCATGAGACGGGGCATTATCATGCATGAAAATGATCTTGCTGCGGAATGCACGGTTCTTCTTCTTGAACCATGGAAGGAAGTGCTGTTTGAGAAACTCAACATACATTATGGAGTTCATCTTTACCCCTTCAGGGATCCTAAAAGGGCCGACAATCTCTCTCCCCATGATTCCAGCCCAGAACATTACTCCACCTCCTCCTTGCTAGCGCCGTAGCCGTGTTTGCATGGGGTGTCCATCAACCAGCCATCCTCCACTCCATCCATCTGGACCATCGAGATCATTTCATGCATGATAATGCCCCGTCTCATGCTGCACATAGCACATCTGCATCTCTGGCTGCTATGGGCATAAAAGGGGACAAACTTATGGTGTGGCACCCATGCTCCCCTGACCTCAACCCCATTGAGAACCTCTGGAGCATCATCAAAAGGAGTGTCTCTAATGGCGGGAGGCTGTTCACATCTAAGCAACAGCTCTGGGAGGGTATTCTGTCCTCATGCAAAACAATGAAAGCAGAAACCATCCAAAACCTGACAAATTCAATGGATGAGAGAGTTCAGAAGCTCCTTTCGAACAAGGGGTCCTATGTGCAAATGTACCATCACCTAGAATAAAGTTTTGAGTTGAAAACTGTTTGATTTCAGTTTGTAATAACCTGCTAATGCTTAGAATTTAAAAATGACCATTTTTTTGTTCTTTATTAAAATGAAAAGGTTGAAAACTCTGATGTGCATAATAATTTGGAACATGCATTTTGAGGGCAATTTGAGTTTTTTATTTTTTTAAAAATATACTGTTATCATAGGCAGTTTGTACAAAAACCTTTCAATTGTACTCTAATAGTTATTTGACTGGAAAATTACAATGACTGCAATTCATATAGATAATTTGGGAAAATCTGAGAAAATATTATTTGCATAATAATTTGGAACACAGTGTATAAGACAAATTTTCAGTTGTTTCTCACTTTTTTGTTAGGAATATAATTTCACATGTGTTAATTCATAATTTTTAAATGAGAAGGTGTGTCCAAACTTTTGGTCTGTACTGTATGTCACACAAAATAGTTAATAAATAACATTTCCCACATGTCTACTTTACATCAGCACAATTTTGGAACCAACATTTTTTTTTATTAGGGAGCTATATGGGCTAAAAGTTGACCAGCCATTTCTCATTTTTACAACAAAATTTGCAAAACCATTTTTTTAGGGACCACATCACATTTAAATCGACTTTGAGGGGGCCTTTATGACAGGAAATACACAAAAGTGAGACCATTCTAAAAACTGCACCCCTCAAAGTGCTCAAAACCACATTCAAGAAGTTTATTAACCCTTCAGGTGTTTCACAGGAATTTTTGGAATGGGGAAGAAAAAAATGAACATTTAACTTTTTTCACAAAAATGTTACTTTAGACCGAATTTTTTTTTTTTTGCAGGGGTAACAGGAAAAAATGGAGCCCAAAATTTGTTGTGCAATTTCCCCTGAGCACGCAGATACCCCATATGTGGGGGAAAAACACTGTTTGGGCACATGGCAGGGCTCAGAAGGGAAGGAGCGCCATTTGACTTGATGAATGTAAAATTTGCTTGAATAATTAGCGGACGCCATGTTGCATGTAGAGAGCCGCTGATGTGCCTAAACAGTGCAAACCCCCCATTAGTGATACCATTTTGGAAACTAAACCCCTCAGGAAACTTATCTTGATGTGCGGTGAGCACCTTAAACCGCCAGGTGCTTCACAGAAGTTTATAACATGAAACCGGTGAAAATAACATTTTCACATTTTTCCCACAAAAATGTTTTTCAGCCTCCAGTTTTGCCTTTTCATAAGGGTAACAGGAGAATTTGCACCATGCAACTTGTTGTGCAATCTCTCCTGAGTACGCCAATACCCCATATATGGGGAAAACCACTGCTTGGGCGCACTGCAGGGTTCGGAAGGGAAGGAGCGCCATTTGACTTTTTGAATGTAAAATTTGCTTGAATAATTAGCAGACGCCATGTTGCGTTTGGAGAGCCCCTGATGTGCCTAAACAGTGGAAACCCCCACAAGTGACACCATTTTGGAAACTAGACCCCTCAGAGAACGTATCTAGATGTGTGGTGAGCACCTTGTACCTCCAGGTGCTTCACAGAAGTTTATAACATGGAGCTGTGAAAATAAAATTTTCACATTTTTCCCACAAAAATGTGTTTCAGCCCCCAGTTTTTGCATTTTCATGAAGGTAACAGGACAATTTGCACCATGAAACTTGTGCAATCTCTCCTGAGTAAGCCAATACCCCATATGTGGGGGGAAAACACTGCTTGGGCGTACGGCAGGGTTTGGAAGGGAAGGAGCGCCATTTGACTTTTTGAATGTAAAATTTGCTTGAATAATTAGCGGATGTGTCCCTGATGTGCCTAAACAGTGGAAAACCCCCACAAGTGACACCATTTTGGAAACTAGATCCCTCAGGGAACTTATCTAGATGTGTGGTGAGCACTCTTAAGGCTCCGTCACACTTAGCGACGCTGCAACGATCCCGACAACGATACGACCTGTCAGGGATCGTTGCTGCGTCGCTATGTGGTCGCTGGTGAGCTGTCAAACAGGCAGGCTCACCAACGATCAGGGGAGCAGCGACATCGTGGAAAGAATCTTTCCACGATGTCCTGCTCCTGGTTACCAGCCTGCTGCTGAAGCAGGAGCAGGCTGGTAACCATGGTAAACATCGGGTTACTAGGGGCACACGCGCACCTAGTAACGCGTTGTTTACCATGGTTACCACTCGGCTACAGTGAGCGGGAGGTTACCGCTCACTTTAGCAGGCTGGTAACCATGATAAACATCGGGTTACTAGGGGCACACGCGCACCTAGTAACCCGATGTTTACTATGGTTACCACTCTGCTACAGTGAGCGGGAGGTTACCGCTCACTTTAGCAGGCTCATAACCATGATAAACAACGGGTTACTAGGTGCGCATGTGCCCCTAGTAACCCGATGTTTATCATGGTTACCAGCCTGATCGCTGCTCCCGCTGGTCACACACAGCGATGTGTGCTGACCAGCGGGAGGGCAACGACCAAAAAATGGTCCAGGACACTTTGCAGCGATCAGCGACCTCACAGCAGGGGCCTGATCGCTGCAAAGTGTCACACATAGCGACATCGCTGGTGAGGTCGCTGTTGCGTCACCAAAACCGTGACACAGCAGCGATCTCGCTAGCGATCTCGCTATGTGAGACGGGGGCTTTAAACCCCAGGTGTTTCACAGAAGTTTATAACATGGAGCTGTGAAAATAAAAAAATTGAACTTTTTCCACAAAAATGATCTTTCAGCCCCAATTTTTATATTTTCACAAGGGTAAGAGGAGAAAATGGAACCTAAAAACTGTTGTGCAATTTCTCCAGAGTACGTCAATACCCCATATGTGGGGAAAATACACTGTTTGGGCGCCCGTCAGGGTTCAGAAGGGAAGGAGCACTGTGTGACTTTTTGAATGCAAAATTGGCTGGAATCAAGGGCGGACACCATGTCACATTTCGGGAGCCCCTGATGTGCTTAAATAGTGGAAACCCCCCCCCCACAGTTGGCTCCATTTTGGAAACTAGACCCCTCAAGGATTTTATCAAGGGGTATAGTGTACATTTTGAACCCAGAGGTACGACAGAATTTGATAACATTAAGTCATCATATTGAATACGCTGTCATTAGTCTTGAGCGCAAGTGCTCGCTACTTGAGTTTGCATCGGGTAGTTGGGTATGCACCATGTATCACGGGTGCTCGAGTGACATGCTCAAGTCCCTGCCCGCATGTTTCACGGTTGTTAGACACCCAAAAAAAACATGCGGTGATGACAGGTAATCCTGGCAACCTATTTTTTCGCCGCAAATCATATGGAGCAGAGACTCGAGCATGTCACTCAGACACCCACGATAGTCAGTGCATACCCAACTACCCGATGCAAACTCAAGTAGCGAGCACATGCTCTCAACACTGGTCGCCATATCGTCATAATTTTTTTTCTCTTTACTGTTGAAAAAATCCCAACCCTAACCCTAGCTCAACCTTAACCCTAGCTCAACCCTAACCCTAGCCCAACCCTAAACCTAACCCCAACCCTAACCCCAACCATAATACAACCCCAACCCTAGCCCAACCTTAACCTCAACCCCAACCCTAACCCTAGCCCAACCCTAACCCTAGAACAACCCTAACGCAACTCTAACCTTAGCCCAATCCTAACCCTAACCCAACCCTAGCCCAACCCTAACCCCAATCCTAATAGAACCCTAACCCTAGCACAACCCTAACCCTAGAGTTTATTTTTTACACCGTTCCTCGTGTGTTATAAGTGATTAGACGACTTTATTCTTTGGGTCAGTGTGATTACAGTGATACCAGATTCATATCGGGTTTTTATGACTGACAGCTGTCACACACTAAAAGACACTTTTTTTTTGCAAAGACTAGTTTTTGCATCGCCATATTTTGAGATCTATAATTTTTTCCATATTTTGGCTTACAGAGTCATGTTGTTTTTTGCGGGACAAGTTGACGTTTTTATTGGTACCATTTTTGGGCATGTGACATTTTTTGATCGTTCTCTATTCCAATTTTTTGGAGGAAGAATAAACAAAAATCAGCAATTCCGAAATTGTTTTTATGGTTTTTTTTTTATGCCGCTCCACATGTGGTAAAATTGATGACAGCTTTATTCTTCGGATCAGTACGTTTATAGCGGTACCGCATTTATATAGTTTTTTTTATGTTTGGCGCTTTTACACAATAAAAATTTTTCTAGAAAAAAAATTTTTTTTGTATCGCTTTATTCTGAGAGGTATAACTTTTTTATTTTTCTGGTGATGGAGCTGTATGGTGGCTTGATTTTTTTACAGTACAATATGACGTTTTCAGCGGTACCATTTTTATTTACATTCATCTTTTTGATCGCGTGTTATTCCATTTTTTGTTTGGAGGTATGATGATAAAGCATTGTTTTTTGATTCGTTTTTTTTTTTTACCGTGTTCACTAAAGGGGTTAACTAGTGGGACAGTTTTATAGGTCAGGTCGTTCCAGACGCGGCAATACCAAATATGTGTACTTTTATTTGTTTATTTTTTTTTCAGAATAAATAAATATTATGGGATCAATATATTTTTATTTTTTCGGGATTATTTTTTTCATTTTTCTTTTATATTTTTACAAATTTTTTTTCCACTTTACTACACTTTTTTTTTACTTTTACACATTGTCCCACTATGGGACCTTCACTTTTTGCTCCCTATGCTATGCAGCCTGTCAGCGCTGCACACAGGGAGACATTAATTTGGTCATGCACTGCGTATGACCAAAGTAACACCCTGCCTCCTAGTGACCCGGATGTTGTCCTGACAACATCTGGAAGCCGTCACAGACATCGCTGGACGCCGGGAGAGAAGGTGAGTATCGTGCTTACCTCCCCCTTTGCCACCGCAATGCTACAATCGACTTCAATCGCAGCATTGTAGGGGTTAATTTGCAGGGAGTGGTGCTGGATCACTCCCTGCACATAGCACTGGGTGTCAGTTGTGTGCGAGTGCAATCGCATTATGTGTAATTGTACGTAGCTGGTCCATAAGTCCCAGGGTGCAGCTACATACTATTACTGACATAGTCGGAAAGGGCTTAAGGGTAGGTTAATTTTAACATTGAGAGATAGAATATCCCCCCCCCCAAAAAAAAAAGAAAATCACATTGTATAAATTAGATAATTTTTTTGCATTTTGCAGTGAGAAATAAGTATTTGATCACCTACAAACCATTATGAGTTCTGGCTCCTACAAACCAGTTAGACGCTCCTAATCAACTCGTTATCTGCATTAAAGACAGCAGTCTTACAGTCATCTGTATAAAAGACTCCTGTCCACAGACTCAATTAATCAGTCAGATTCTAACCTCTACCACATGGGCAAGACCAAAGAGCTTTCTAAGGATGTCGGGGACAAGATCATAGACCTGCACAAAGCTGGAATGGGCTACAAAACCATAAGTAAGATGCTGGGTGAGAAGGAGACAACTGTTGGTGCAATAGTAAGAAAATGGATAAAATAAAAAATGACTGTCTATCGACATCGATCTGGGGCACCATGCAAAATCTCATCTTGTGGGTATCGTTGATCATGAGGAAGGTGAGATATCACCCTAAAACTACAGGGGGGGACTTGTTAATGATCCCAAGGCAACTGGGACCACAGTCACCAAGAAAACCATTGGTAGCACATTACGCCTTAAAGGTTTAAAATCCTGCAGTGCCTGCAATGTCCCCCTGATCAAGAAGGCACATGTGCAGGCGCATCTGAAGTTTGCCAATGAACACCTGGATGATTTTGTGAGTTATTGGGAGATGGTGCTGTGGTCAGATTAGACAAAAATTGAGCTCTTTGGCATTAACTCAACTCGCCGTGTTTGGAGGAAGAAGAAGAATGAGAACAGCCCTAAGAACAAAACATTATACTTTGGGGGTGGTTTTCTGCAAAGGGGACATGACGACTGCACTGTACTGAAGGAAAGATGGATAGGGTCATGTTTCGCGAGATTTTGGCCTACAACCTCCTTCCCTCAGTAAGAGCATTGAAGATGGGTCGTGGCTGGGTCTTCCAACAAGACAATGACCCAAAACATAGAGCCAAGGCAACAAAGGAGTGGCTCAAAAAGAAGCACATTAAGGTCATGGAGTGGCCTAGCCAGTCTCTAGACCTTAATCTCATAGAAAACTTATGTAGGGAGTTGAAGCTCCAAGTTGCTAAGCGACAGCCTCAAAATCTTAATGATTTAGAGATGATATGCAAAGAGGAGTGGACCAAAATTCCTCCTGACATGTGTGCAAACCTCATCATCAACTATAAAAAACATCTGACTGCTGTGCTTGCCAACAAGGGTTTTGCCGCCAAGTATTAAGTGTTGTTTGCCAGAGGGATCAAATACTTATTTCTCACTGCAAAATGCAAAAAAAAAATCAAATTTATACAATGTGATTTTCTTGATTTTTTGGGGGATATTCTATCTCTCAATGTCAAAATTAACCTACCCTTAAAATTATAGACTGTTCATGTCTTTGTAAGTGGGCAAACTTACAAAAACAGCAAGGGATCAAATACTTATTTCCCCTACTGTATATATATATATTAATATATATATGTATATTGTAGGGTTTGTATTCACTCAGCTGCGGTTGAGGTAGGTGCAGGAAGCTTTTTCATTGGAATATCCAGGCTGGTTTATTAAGATAGCATAAACCGCTTAGGAAGCCAAACACAAAAACAGCCTTTTCTGGCACAAAGTGGAAACACAAAGTAAAATGTCCATATAATTTGCGGCTTCGCCCGCTCAGGTCAGTCCAGTTCTCAGGTCCTTAGCACAGATCAACACACTGGAGATTCAAATATCTTCAGACACAGACACTGAATGAGACATTTTATTTACCAAACCACGCCCCCGGGGATGTGTGAGCAGCCATTCTCACCCATCTCCTTTGACTGCTCGTTAAACTTGCCTTGATACTCCCTATTAACCCTCTCAGCACTATACGTGCTGGAGCATGCTTTCCCGGGTTTACATCACCGAAGCTACTAACCTCGATGATACAGATCTCCCCTCAAGGACCTGTCCTGCGGCCATCTTACATACCCCTCTTCTGCCCAAAGCCGGGGGCTTGGCATCCTCTGCTATCAAGCAGTGGACCCTTGACAGTGTGTCAGCATTGCCATGAAGTTGCTCGGGCCTATGCTCTACATCAGTGGTCCTCAACCTTTTTTGCACCAGGGACCGGCTTGAAGCAATATCATTTTTCCATGGCCCAGCAAGGAGGGGGTGGGGTGGGCGGGGCTTTGGTCATATGGGGGCGGGGTAATGGAGGGATTTGGAGTTTAGTGCATACTTATCATATAGTGTAGACCAGGTCCCTGCCAGGAGCTATGCCAGGAGCCCCACATAATGTGCTGTGCCAGGAGCCGCATCACTGAGGCCCCATCACGCCCTGCAGCAGGACAGGGCAGCTGTCCTGACAGCTGCTGTTCAGCTGCATTTACTTCATCCCAGGGGCGGACACAGACTGTAGTGGGCCCCTGTGCAAGAAATTTTTGGGGGCCCCCCCCGCCCTTCATAAGGCAACAAAGTTATGTAAACATAACCCCCCGATGTGCATCTCTCACCCCCCCATGTGCAGCTCACCCCCGTGCATCTCTCATCCCCCTCCGTGCATCTCTCATCCCCCTCCGTGCATCTCTCATCCACCCCCCGTGCATCTCTCATCCCCTCCGTGCATCTCTCATCCCCTCCGTGCATCTCTCATCCCCCCGTGCATCTCTCACCCCCCCCGTGCATCTCTCACCCCCCCGTGCATCTCTCATCCACCCCCCGTGCATCTCTCATCCCCCCCGTGCATCTCTCACCCCCCCGTGCATCTCTCATCCACCCCCGTGCATCTCTCATCCCCCCCGTGCATCTCTCACCCCCTGTGCATCTCTCACCCCACCGTGCATCTCTCACCTCTCCCCTCCCTCCCATGTGCATCTCTCATCTCTCCCCTCCCCCCATGTGCATCTCTCATCTCTCCCCTCCCTCCCATGTGCATCTCTCATCTCTCCCCTCCCCCCCATGTGGATCTCTCATCTCTCCCCTCCCCCATGTGCATCTCTCATCTCTCCCCTCCCCCCATGTGGATCTCTCATCTCTCCCCTCCCCCATGTGCATCTCTCATCTCTCCCCTCCCCCCCATGTGGATCTCTCATCTCTCCCCTCCCCCATGTGCATCTCTCATCTCTCCCCTCCCCCCATGTGCATCTCCCATTCCCCCCACTCCTAGTTAATTGTATTTAAAAAAAAATAAAACTTGTTATACTTACCCCCATGCGATCCCTGCAGAATCCTGGCGCTCGTCCAAATCGCTGACACCAGGTTCTCCTGACTTCCGGCCATGTGACGGCGCCGTCACATGACCGGAAGTCAGGGGAATCATGAAGGTGCTGCCGCAGCAGCGCAGCGCTAAGATGTCCTGGACCCGGCGCTTAGCATGCGGCCGGGGGCCCCATGAGGAGAGAGACGCACAAGAGGGGGGCTCCGAGGGGGCTCCTACCGGCCGGGCCCCATACTGGAGTCAGGGCAGTCATGCCCTGATGGCGGCCCTGCTGGAGGCTGGAGGGGCCCCCTCTCCCCGCGGACCGGCTGAAAAACCCCAACGGCCCGGTCCTGGTCCGCGGACCGGCGGTTGGGGACCTCTGCTCTACATGGAAGCAAAAATCCTGAAGGGCTAGGAACCACCTGGTCACTTGGGCATTGTTCCCCTTCTTCTCCCACATCCACCTTAGTGGCGCGTCTGACACTAGCCTGAACTTCCTGCCTAAGAGGTAGTATCTTTGAGTGTCCAACGCCCACTTGATGGCCAAACATTCCTTCTCCACTATGGAGTAATTCTTCTTACAGGATATCAGCTTCCGACTTAAATACATTAAGGGGTGCTCTTCCCCATTCACTTCTTGTGACATAACAGCACCCAGCCCGACATCTGACGTGTCCGCCTGGACCACAAACTCCTTTGAGAAATCCGGTGCACTGGCTGTTTACACATAGCTAGCTCCAGTTCCTGGAAGTCCGTCTCAGTTTCTGGAGACCACTTAGCCATAGCTGACTTTGTCCCTTTAAGGAGGTCTGTCAATGGGGCGGCTATCATGGCGAAGTTAGGGATAAACCAGCAGTAATATCCCATGATGCCCAGGAATGCTCTGACCTGTTTCTTTGAGAGGGTTTGTGGCCAACTCTGGATCGCGTCAACATTATTTATTTGGGGCTTTAGTCATGCAAGGTGTAGGAAAGACTAAGTGCAACAGAAAGCGAAAAGGGGGAGGAAGCCCAAACACTAGGGAAAGGGGGGAGTGGAGACCCCTAGGCAAATCTAATAACACCCTGCCTACCCTACCGTCCCTATATTGGTTCTACACAAATCGCTGAGCAGGACCCTAAACCCTGTATATCCCTAGATCATGGCCCTGGATAGGGAGGGGGAGGGATGAGCACTGGTCAGGCCCCACTACAAACTAAAGACAACAAGGTAGACAAACAAAGGGGATTAACTTAGCTTGAGCAGACACCAGAGGAGCAATGCCAACTGTTACGGGTCCGGGTGGTGGAACCTCTGTGCCGAGGTGCAAGGAGGGACCCAGAGGGGCGTGACTAAGTATCCACCCGAACCGCCCCTGGTCGTACGGCAGCTAACGTCACCGTGACCAGGGAGGATCCGGGCTGAGGGACCAGGTGCTACTCTGGGGACGACCTTGTAAGAGAGCAGGTGGCTCCCATGGGTCAGATGGCTGGGACTGACCGGTATGGCGGATGGACATTGCAAGCAGGCGGAAGTCTCTGGTAGCTTACAGGTGGTCACAGTTCGAGAAAGCAGGGCAAGTAGCAGTCTTTAGGTTTACCAGGAAGGTGGTCACAGCAAGTGACGGCAGGGTCTCCAGGCAGGCTGGCAGGAAACAGGCAGGTGCTCCTAGGTGAGCGGGCAGACAGACGAGGCGGGTAACTGACAGGTAACTGGTGGGCGCTCCCAGGTGAGCGGGCTGACGGACACAGCAGGAAACAGGCAGGTAACTGGTGGATGCTCCCAGGTGAGCAGGCAGACAGACGAGACAGGTAACAGGCAGGTAACTGGTGGACGCTCCCAGGTGAGCGGTCTGACAGACAGGGCAGGCGGATGCTCCCAGGTGAGCGGACAGATAGCCAAGGCAGGTAACAGGCAGGTAACAGGTGAGCGCTCCAGGTGAGCAGGCTGGCAGGCTCAGCAGGTAACGGGCAGATAACAGGCTGGCAGGCAGGACGAGAAGTCAGGCTAGCAGCGGGACCTGAGGGCTGAAGCACAGATCAGACACAGTGCAAACAACTTTGCTCGGGCACCTCCATTTTGGAGGAGGTGCCTTATATATGGGAAGTCCTCCGGCAATTGGCCGGGGACTCCTTAGGACGATGCGCGTGGCCCCTTTAAGAGAGGGGGAGCGCGCGCGCCCTAAGCACAGTGCCCGGGAAGGAGCGCGCGCCAGCAGCAGCGAGGGAAGGAGCGCTGGAGGACGCCGCGCGCTGAACAGGAAGGTGAGAGGGACGGCGTCTCTGCCGAGCAGGAGGCAGAGACGCCGATGCTACAGTACCCCCCCTCCCCTTAAGCCCCCCCCCCCCTTTTTTAGGCCAGAGAGAAATTTCTCAAGGAGAAGCGGAGCGTTGATGTTCTCCCTGGGTTCCCAAGTTCTTTCCTCAGGACCAAACCCCTTCCAATCCACCAGAAAAAAGGTTCTCTCTCTTACCCTCTTGGTGGCAAGGATACTCTCCACTTCAAAGACGTCCTCAGCAGAAACCGGAGTAGGAGGAGTACCTGGATTGTCGGAAAAAGTGTTAAGGACAACGGGTTTGAGGAGGGATACGTGGAAGGAGCTGGGAATGCGCAGGGTGGCCGGGAGTTTTAATTTGTAGGCCACTGGGTTAATTTCCCTGAGGACTTCGAAGGGGCCGATGAACCGAGGGCCCAACTTGTAGGAGGGTACTTTGAGCCGCACATATTTGGAAGAGAGCCAAACCTTGTCTCCCGGACGGAACTGAGGTGGATCCAGACGTCTCTTATCAGCATATCTCTTCATCCGTTCGGAGGACAGAAGAGCGGACTTGGTACTCTCCCAAATAGTAGAAAATTCGCTGACAAGAGACTCTGCTGCAGGGTTGTCCACAGAAGTGGAGACAGGAACTGGAATCCGGGGTTACTGGCCATAGACAATAAAGAACGGGGATTGGGAAGAGAATTCGCTCTTATGGTTATTATAAGAAAACTCGGCCCATGGTAGGAGATCCACCCAATCCGAATGGTGGGCATTAACGAAGTGCCGGAGGTAGCTGGTCAGGATCTAATTGATCCGCTCCACTTGACCATTGGACTGTGGGTGGTAAGCGGAGGAGAAATCCAGGGTGACGTCTAGCAGCTTACATGTGGCTCTCCAGAAGCGTGAGGTGAACTGAACTCCACGATCCGACACGATGTGGAGGGGTAGGCCATGGAGACGGAAGATGTGGCGGATAAAGTCTTTAGCCAGCTCGGGTGCAGATGGGAGACCAGGCAGGGGAATGAAGTAGGCCATTTTAGAAAAGCGGTCAAAGACCACCCAAATGACTGTACAACCGGCAGAAACAGGAAGATCGGTGATAAAGTCCATAGCAATGTGCTGCCATGGAGCAGCAGGTACGGGCAGGGGCAAGAGATGGCCAGCTGGTAGATGTCTGGGAACTTTGCTACGGGCACAGGATGTACAGGCCGCGACGAAGTCTGCAACGTCCTTACGCAGGGTAGGCCACAGTAATGCCGGGCAATGAGCTGGAAGGTCTTCTTTTGGCCAGCATGGCCAGCTAGTTTAGAAGAATGTCCCCAGCGAAGAACCCTCTCCCGATCTGGTACTGCTACAAACGTCTTACCGGGTGGAAGACGAGTCAGATCCAAGGGGGCCACATTCATCACCTTGGAGGAGTCAATGATGTGCATAGGCTCCTCCTCTTGATCAGAGGACAGGAAGGACCGGGACAAGGCATCAGCTTTGACGTTCTTGTCCGCCAGGCGGAAATGAAGAATGAAGTCGAAGCGGGCAAAAAACAACGACCACCGGGCCTGGCGAAGATTGAGTCTCTGGGCATTTTGGAGATATGCCTGGTTTTTGTGATCCATGTAGATGATTACCGGGTAAAGAGCCCCTTCTAGCAGATAGCGCCACTCCCCCAGTGCCAATTTGACGGCTAGCAATTCACGGTCTCCTATGGAGTAGTTGCGCTCAGACGAAGAGAAGATTTTGGAGAAAAAGCCGCAGGTTACCATTCTCCCGGTAGAAGATTTTTGGGTGAGTACCGCTCCGGCTCCGGAGGAGGAGGCATCAACCTCCAGGTAGAATTGTTTATTACAGTCCGGACGATGCAGGACGGGGGCAGAGGCGAAGGCTCTCTTTAAGGAAAGGAAGGCCTCCTCGGCTTCAGGCGACCATACCATGGGTTTAGCCCCCTTACGGGTAAGCGCAGATATGGGAGCAGTCCGGGACGAGAAGTGTGGGATGAAAAGACGATAGTAATTAGCGAAGCCCAGGAATCGCTGTATCGCCTTCAAACCTTCTGGACGGGGCCATTTTAGAACAGAAGAGAGCTTCTCTGGATCCATTTGTAGACCTGTCTGGGAGATAATATAGCCCAAGAATGGAAGGGAGGTCTGGTCGAAGAGTCACTTCTCGTATTTGGCATAGAGGTGGTTCTGCCGGAGCCTAAGCAGGACCTGACGAACATCCCTCCGGTGTGTGGGGAGATCCGGAGAGAAGACCAAGATATCGTCCAGGTAAACCACTACGCAGGAGTACAGGAGATCACGGCAGATGTCGTTGACCAGCTCTTGAAAGACAGTGGGGGCGTTACAGAGACCAAAGGGCATCACAAAGTACTCATAGTGACTGTCCCGGGTATTGAATGCTGTCTTCCACTCGTCTCCTTGACGAATACGGACCAGGTTATATGCTCCTCGTAGATCCAGCTTGGAGAAGATCCTGGCGCCATTGAGACGGTCAAACAATTCGGAGATGAGCGGCAGGGGGTATTTGTTTTTCACAGTGATTAGATTGAGTCCTCTGTAGTCAATACAGGGACGTAACGAGCCGTCCTTCTTTTTGACAAAGAAGAATCCGGCTCCAGCCGGGGAGGTAGATTTTCGGATAAATCCCCTAGCCAGATTCTCTTCAATGTATTCAGACATGGCCCGGGTTTCGGCCGCAGACAACGGGTAGATACGCCCACGGGGAGGAGTGGCGCCAGGTACCAGGTCGATCGGGCAGTCGTATGGCCTATGGGGTGGCAACGTCTCCGCTTCCTTTTTACCGAAGACGTCCGCATAGGGCCAGTATGGAGCCAGGAGACCGGGTAAATTAGCTGGAGTAGGCGGAGGGCGAGCTGGGCGGACTGGAACCAGGCAGGTCCTATGGCAGTCAGGACCCCACCGGAGTACTTCGCCAGATCGCCAGTTCAATACGGGTTCATGCGTCTGGAGCCAAGGTAGACCCAGCAACAGGGAGTGAGAGAGTCCGGATAGCACATGGAAGGAGATCTTCTCAGAGTGCAGCATTCCCACCTGCAGAGTTAAGGGTTCAGTGACGAGCATGATGGGTACTGGAAGGAGTTTACCATCCACGGAGGCAACTGACAAAGGTTCAGTGAGAGGCTTGGTGGGAATACGGTATCTCTCTACTAAGGACTGGGAGATGAGGTTCCCAGCCGCTCCAGAGTCCAGGTGAGCGTTTTCAAAGAGCCGATCCTCTCCCCAGGAGAGAGAGACAGACAAAGTCAGGGAGGGAGAGGACTTACTTTTGTCTAGAACGACCTCTCCGAGCGATCCTAGACACCGGCGTTTCCCGGCCTCTCCGGGCATGAACGGATCAGGTGCTCCTTGCTGCCACAATAGAAACAGCTCCCCTCGGCCCGGCGTGACTCCTGGCGGAATCTGACCAACTTGGTCTGGTCGACCTGCATGGGCTCGGGTGAGTGCGCCCGGGGAGTGACTGAAGTAGAGACAGGTCTCTGGAAGTTAGGAGCAAGGCGGGGAAACTTTCTCTCACGGGTGTTTTCCTTGGTACGTTCCTGGAACCGGATGTCAATCCGGGTAGCAAGTGACACCAGGTCGTCCAGGGTGGTAGGGATGTCTCGACCGGCAAGTTCCTCTTTAATCCGACCGGAAAGACCCTCCCAGAAGACGGACAGCAGGGCCTCGTTATCCCAGGCAAGTTCAGAAGCGAGGGTACGGAACCGTATGGCATATTGGCCTATGGTGAGACTCCCTTGGCGGAGACGTAGCAGAGAGGAGGCTGACGAGGTCTTTCGTCCCGGTTCATCGAAGACTTTCCGGAAAGCAGTGAGGAAAGCTGACAAGTTGGATACTAGGGGATCCCCTCTCTCCCACAGGGGATTTAGCTAAGCCAGTGCTTCCCCAGTGAGATGGGACATGATGAAAGCCACTTTGGCCCGGTCGGTGGTAAAGTGATGTGCCAAGAGTTCAAAGTGCAGGGTGCACTGGTTTATGAAGCCCCGAGCTTGAGCGGGGTCGCCTCCGAAATGAGGAGGTGCAGAAAGCCGGGGTCCGGAGCAGGATGCCACGGTATTGATGGGCAGCGGCGCTGCCGGGGTGTGAGTCGTGCAACTAGCGGTGGTTGCTGGTGGAGCAGTCAGTGTGTCCAGGCGGGAGTGGACATTCCGCAGGTGGTTCAGGATGGACTCCTGCTGGGATCTCTGACGGGAGACTTCCTGGTATAGGTCAGAGAGCGAGGGAGCTTGGGTACCACCGGGTTCCATGGCCCGAGCAAACTGTTATGGGTCCGGGTGGTGGAACCTCTGTGCCGAGGTGCAAGGAGGGACCCAGAGGGGCGTGACTAAGTATCCACCCGAACCGACCCTGGTCGTACGGCAGCTAACGACACCGTGACCAGGGAGGATCCGGGCTGAGGGACCAGGTGCTACTCTGGGGACGACCTTGTAAGAGAGCAGGTGGCTCCCACGGGTCAGATGGCTGGGACTGACCGGTATGGCGGATGGACACGGCAAGCAGGTGGAAGTCTCTGGTAGCTTACAGGTGGTCACAGTTCGAGAAAGCAGGGCAATTAGCAGTCTTTAGGTTTACCAGGAAGGTGGTCACAGCAAGTGACGGCAGGGTCTCCAGGCAGGCTGGCAGGAAACAGGCAGGTGCTCCTAGGTGAGCGGGCAGACAGACGAGGCGGGTAACTGACAAGTAACTGGTGGGCGCTCCCAGGTGAGCGGGCTGACGGACACAGCAGGAAACAGGCAGGTAACTGGTGGACGCTCCCAGGTGAGCAGGCAGGTAACTGGTGGACGCTCCCAGGTGAGCAGGCAGACAGACGAGACAGGTAACAGTCCGGTAACTGGTGGACGCTCCCAGGTGAGCGGTCTGACAGACGAAGCAGGTAACAGGCAGGTAACTGGTGGACGCTCCCAGGTGAGCGGTCTGACAGACAGGGCAGGCGGATGCGCCCAGGTGAGCGGACAGATAGCCAAGGCAGGTAACAGGCAGGTAACAGGTGAGCGCTCCAGGTGAGCAGGCTGGCAGGCTCGGCAGGTAACAGGCAGATAACAGGCTGGCAGACAGGACAAGAAGTCAGGCTAGCAGCGGGACCTGAGGGCTGAAGCACAGATCAGACACAGTGCAAACAACTTTGCTCGGGCACCTCCATTTTGGAGGAGGTGCCTTATATATGGGAAGTCCTCCGGCAATTGGCCAGGGACTCCTTAGGACGACGCGCGCGCGCCCTAAGCACAGTGCCCGGGAAGGAGCGCGCGCCGGCAGCAGCGAGGGAAGGAGCGCTGGAGGACGCCGCGCGCTGAACAGGAAGGTTAGAGGGACGGCGTCTCTGCCTAGCAGGAGGCAGAGACGCCGATGCTACACCAACTGTCCTCCAAGGGCACCAGAGAAGAAGCCAGCCAGCAGCTAGTACTCCAAGCATTCACAAAATAATGTAGAA
Organism: Phyllobates terribilis; assembly: GCF_046119375.1. NCBI lineage: Eukaryota > Metazoa > Chordata > Amphibia > Anura > Dendrobatidae > Phyllobates > Phyllobates terribilis. The sequence continues at coordinate 265,365,974 of NW_027362767.1, forward strand.
GTATCACCGGCGATTGCCTGATGCAAACTGATGATTTTTAACTCCAATGCAAAGGTGTGTCAATCAGCAGCAGGAGGGAGGTCACTGCTGGGTCTTATAGGATTAATAAGGTGTCTGCAATGCCAAGCACAGTGACCTTCTACAGCTAGATCCAGAGCGACTGTCTCTTACACCTGACACACCCGTGACAGCTTTATTTCATCTCTCCCTGCGACATAGCCCAAGTATTTGGCTTCCTTCATGCCCATGGCACATTTCTTCGGGTTTATGGAAAACTCTGCTTTATGGAGAGCATCAAGTATCGCCTGGACTTTGCTCACATTGTTAGAACCTTGCTCTTAAGTTTTTTCTATTGCTGGTCACTTGACCTTGTTGGCCTATTTAGTCCTGCTCCGCCCTTCTGGCTTTGCTGGACTTCATTGTATTACTACTCTTTAGCTAGCCTGTGCTCAGTATCTAACTCTGTTAGTTTGCTTGGTCTTCGGACCTCTGTGTTCTATATATTTTGTTTGTTTGTCTGTCTGCTACTATTTCTGTTAGGAGGTGTCCATTTTGCTCCCAGTCCCTAGTACTTGTAGGGATTCCTTCCCCACATCTATAGGTCTCCGTACAGACTAGCTGAGGACTTTAGCAGGTCTGATCGCAGGATCAGGTTCCCTGTTACATCGTAGGGATCAAGCTGAGTTCTATCGTAGGGACAGATCTCCTCTCTTTCCTTAGCTCTGGTAGCAGAACATAACAGTAAGTCCAGCCTGCAAATTCTCTAAGGAAAGATTTTTCTGTTCCATCATGGTGTCGGTTCTGGATTTGGCTAAACGCCTGCAGGGACTCTCTCTGGAGGTGGCCGAGCTCCATCAGCACGTGAGTAACTGTCCTGGAGCACATTTCTTGGAGCCTAAGGTACGTTTGCCTGATTTATTTTTTGGTGAACACCAAGAATTTTTTTCATTTAAAAATGCTTGCTTATTGTATTTTCGTTTGAGACCCAGGTCCTCTGGGGATGAATCCCAGCGCATAGGGTTCATAATGTCACTTTTGCGCAAAGAGCCTCAGGAGTGGGCCTTTTCTTTGCAACCTAGTGATACATGCTTTAGATCAGTGGATAGTTTTTTTTCTGCTTTGGGGCTATTATATGATGATCCTGACCGTGTCTCATCTGCTGAGACTGAGTTGAGACGTTTGAGACAGGGATCAGGTAATGTGGAAAAATATTGTACTCATTTCCGTCGGTGGTCTACTCAAATAGGGTGGAACGATTCTGCTCTGAAGAGTCTGTTTCTTGCTGGGCTTAGTGAAAGGGTTAAAGACCTGCTAATTGCTTATCCCACACCTGAAGATTTGCAACAGGCTATGCAATTAGCTATACGGGTGGATAGGAGACTGCGTGCAAGGGTTAATGAGAGCAAATCCTCTGCTATGTCAGTTTCTGGTCATGAGAATGTGTGTACTGACAGTGGAGAGCCGATGGAGATTGGAGCGATGGCACCTCGCTCTCAAGAAAAGGACCGCAGATTTTCTGAAGGTTTGTGTTTCTATTGCGGAAATTCTGGTCATTTCATTAAAAGCTGTGTGCTTCGTATGAAGAAAGAAAAAAAAATGGTCAGTCATGCCCGTATTGCCTGTTTAAATTCCAAGGGTGTATTTTTAGCTGCTTCCACTATTGCTCAGGAAAAATTAATGGAATTTCGGGTGTTTGTCGATTGTGGGTCTACTCTGAATGTAATTGATGGGGGATTCTTGGAAAAACTCAATTTAAAACCCGAACCTTTGTCATCCCCCATTGCTGTGGTTTCTGTGGATGGCTCCCCTTTGAAGAATGTTACTCTCAAGGTCTGTGAATTTCCTCTCACTATTAATGGTGTTCACCATGAGAAATTGGATTTGGTAGTTTTAAATAACTTGCCTTCTCCGGTGGTGTTGGGATTGCCCTGGTTAAAATTGCACAATCCAGTACTGGATTGGTCTACCAGTGAAATTAAATCCTGGAGCCATAAATGTTATGACAAGTGTTGTAACGGGCGTATTGCTGCTGTGGATAGGGGGGAATTGCCTGTTCCTATTCAGGATTTTTGGAGAGTTTTTTCTGAGAAGGAATCGCAGGTTTTGCCTCCCCATAGAGACTATGATTGTACTATTGAATTTGTCCCTGGAGCGACTCTTCCTAAGAGTCGTTTATTTAATCTTACTATTCCTGAGAGAAAGGCTTTGGAGGAATACATACAGACAAGCTTGGCCGCCGGTCACATTAGGCCTTCCAAGTCTCCTGTGGCTGTTGGATTTTTTTTTGTAAAAAAAAAGGACGGCGGTTTACGTCCTTGTCTGGATTTTCGTGAGATTAACAAAATTACTGTACGCAATCCTTACCCACTGCCATTGATTCCTGATCTGTTTAACCAGTTAGTGGGGGCCAAGTGGTTCTCTAAAATTGACCTTCGGGGGGCATACAATCTGTTGCGCATGAAGGAGGGTGATGAATGGAAGACTGCTTTTAACACTCCTGTGGGTCATTTTGAGAATCTGGTTATGCCTTTTGGTCTTACTAATGCTCCTGCATTTTTTCAGAATCTTATTAATGACATCCTTAGACCTTAGATTGGCAAAAATGTGGTTGTGTATTTGGATGACATTTTGACTTATTCGCCGGATCTGGAGTCTCATTGGCGGAGCGTACGTGAAGTATTACAGTTATTAATTGACAATTCGCTTTTTGCTAAGCTGGAGAAATGTGAGTTCGCTGTACAGAGAATTAGTTTTTTGGGCTACATTATCTCCAGCGAAGGTTTTGAGATGGACCCGGTGAAAGTTCAAGCTGTGCAGCAATGGCCTAGGCCTATTGGTTTGAAATCGATACAGAGGTTTTTGGGTTTCGCCAATTATTATAGAAAATTCATTAAAAATTTTTCTATTATTGTCAAACCTCTGACCGATCTCACCAGGAAAGGTGCTGATGCGGTTCAGTGGACTTCTGAGGCCATTGAAGCTTTTGTGTATCTCAAGGAGAGGTTCACCTCTGCTCCCATCCTTATGCAGCCTGATGTGACTAAGCCGTTTTTGGTTGAGGTTGATGCTTCCTCTGTGGGGGTTGGCGCAGTATTGTCTCAGGATAACGGGGATGGAGTACATCCCTGTGCCTTTTTTTCAAAAAATTTTTCGGAGACTGAACTGAATTACGATATTGGTAATCGGGAATTATTGGCTATTAAACTTGCATTTGAACACTGGCGCCACCTCTTGGAAGGTGCTGAATTTCCCGTTCAGGTTTTTACGGATCATAAAAATCTGATATATCTTGATGCTGCCAAGCGCCTGAATGCCCGTCAGGCTAGGTGGGCACTGTTTTTCTCGCGGTTTAATTTTTCCGTTACTTACATCCCAGGTACTAAGAATGTTAAGGCGGATGCCTTGTCTCGCAGTTTTTCTCCCATAGTCGGTGCTGAGAAAGAGGAGAACATTTTACAAGAAGGTGTTGTGATAGCTGCTTTGGACTCCGTTTTGGAAGATGAGATTCTTAAAGCACAGGAGAATGCCCCATCTAACACTCCCCATGGGAGGTTGTTTGTGCCTGGGACCTTTAGGAGAGATTTGTTTGTTGAGTGTCACGAATCTCGGTTGGCAGGTCATCCCGGAATCTCTGAGACCAAGAGACTGGTGGGTCGCAGTTTTTGGTGGCCTGGATGGCAGAAGGAAGTCATTAAGTGGGTGCGTCAATGTACTATATGTGACTCTCGCTAAGGCCTTTGTCAAGGAAATTGTCAGACTTCATGGCGTTCCTACTGACATTGTTTCTGATAGGGGACCTCAGTTCGTGGCTCGTTTTTGGCGCGCCTTTTGTGACAGGTTGGGAGTTCATTTGTTGTTCTCATCCGGATATCATCCTGAATCTAATGGCCAGACAGAAAGGAAAAACCAGGATGTTGAGCAGTTCTTGCGTTGTTTTGTGGCAGACAATCAAGAGGGGTGGTCTGAGTTTCTGCCACTTGCTGAATTTGCTCTGAACAATCATACATCTTCTTCTGCTGGTTGTTCGCCTTTTTTTTGTTGTTCTGGGAGACATCCGTCGTTTGGGTCGTTCTCCAAGTTGGTATCTGCCGTGCCTGAGGAGGAGAATTTTTCCGGCGATTTGGAGAGAGTTTGGACGGATGTGCGTGGTAATCTTCAGGAGGCTAACAGAAAATCTAAAGACTACTTTGATAGGAAATGACAGGAGGTTTTGTTCGCTGTTGGTGACATGGTTTGGTTGTCCTCTAGGAATCTGCGGTTGAGGATTCCTTCTAAGAAATTGGGTCCCAAGTTTGTAGGGCCCTTTAAGGTGCTTCAGGTTGTCAACCAATCTGCTGTTAGGTTGGAGGTTCCTACCTCCTGGAGAATTAATCCGGTGTTTCATGTCTCTCTGTTGAAAAAAGCTGTTGTGTCGGATTGTGACGCCTCTGCCTCTGTTCCTCCGGTGGTGGAGGACGGGGAATATGAAATTTCTCGCATCCTTAATTCTAGACGGTATAGAGGTAGTTTGCAGTATCTCGTGGCCTGGAAAGGTTTCGGACCCGAGGATAACTCATGGGTGAGGTCGGATGATGTTTCCGCGTCCAGACTTATCAGAGCGTTTCACAGGAGATTTCCTGATAAGCCTGGTCCTAGGGGATCCGGAGGATCCTCTTAGAAGGGGGGGTACTGTTAGAACCTTGCTCTTAAGTTTTTTCTATTGCTGGTCACTTGACCTTGTTGGCCTATTTAGTCCTGCTCCGCCCTTCTGGCTTTGCTGGACTTCATTGTATTACTACTCTTTAGCTAGCCTGTGCTCAGTATCTAACTCTGTTAGTTTGCTTGGTCTTCGGACCTCTGTGTTCTATATATTTTGTTTGTTTGTCTGTCTGCTACTATTTCTGTTAGGAGGTGTCCATTTTGCTCCCAGTCTCTAGTACTTGTAGGGATTCCTTCCCCATATCTATAGGTCTCCGTACAGACTAGCTGAGGACTTTAGCAGGTCTGATCGCAGGATCAGGTTCCCTGTTACATCGTAGGGATCAAGCTGAGTTCTATCGTAGGGACAGATCTCCTCTCTTTCCTTAGCTCTGGTAGCAGAACATAACACACATGGCTTCCCCAATCCTGGCTGTAGATCCCGATGTCATTTTGGTAGGCCGCTACATACTTCTTGTGGGGAGCTAGGGTCCAATCCATGGCCCTCTGGAAGGTAGACGGGCTCCTTGCAACCCAAACAACATGTTTGTGCACTGGAAACAACCGTCTGGTGTTGAGAAGGTCGTCTTGGGACGTGGGTATTTGCCACTATCCCTTCGTGAGGTCAAGGGTGGTAATATACCTGGCCAGCCCAACCATTCATTATACCTGGCCGGCCCCAACCTTTCAATCAGTTCACCTACCCTGGGCATTGGGTAGGTGTCGAACTTTGAGACCTCGTGAGCTTCATACAGTCATTGCAAAACCACCATTCTCCCTCTGGTTTCGGCACTAAGACTATGGGACTGGACTAGCCACTATTGGACTCTTCAATGACTCCCAGGCTCAGCATCCTCTTCACCTCTTTCAAGATCACCTCTCAGCGGGCTTCAGGAATCCAATACGGCTTCATGTTTACTCGGACATGAGGCTCCGTAAGAAGCTCATGCTCTATGATCCGAGTACACCCCGGTACTTCTGAGAACAGATCTCTGTTCTGCTGTAGCAACTCTCGGCACTGTTGCTTTTGGGCACATGACAGCGACTCTGCCACCTTGACCTCCTCCACGTCGGCTTCAGACTTCACCACCAAACACGGAGCTTCCACAGGCTCCCTATCTCGCCATAGCTTAATCAGGTTGACGTGGTACACCTGGTAGGGCTTTCTTATCCCTGGTTGGACTTTATAGTTGATGTCGCCAACCTTTTAAACTACTCCATATGGGCCCTGCCACTTGGCCAGGAATTTTCTCTCCACCAACTGTGCTTGATTCCGGTTGCAACCACTTTTGGACCAGGCGTAGGAGGTCAAACATTTGGGACCAGTTAGGTTTGTCACTGTAATAGGCCCAGTGGTGCACCCATTGCGCCCTGACAATCAGAGTCACTCCTAAGCGCGCCAAGATCTCAGTCTTTAATTTGGTGTACTCTTTTGTGACGCGCCCCCTGGGCCATGTTGTTAGGGATACCCGGAGCCGGATCAGATGGGGGTTGTAGTCTCCGAGTGGCTGTGACCCGGTCCGTGCCCAGGGTGTCAAACTCAGTGTGCGGCAGTCCTTGCAGATGTTCTTAGTGTCGACTACGCCACCCGTTGATTTGCGGTCAAAAGGCCGCCGCTGCAGGATGGTCCGCTGAGGCTGGTGGTGTGTGTGCAGCTGTGGTAGTATAACCCCCAACGGGAGGGGTATAGCCTCAGGGGGTCAGACGTGGAGGATGGTGGTTGTGAAGGTGCAGCAAGGAGACTCAGAGTCAGGAGATGCAGTTCAGGGCTTTTACTTACTGGTGTTCTTTTGGTCACTCTGGCCTTGAGTGACCACCCGAGCAGTGCTGCGTCCACCAGGTCCTGGACTCGGCCAACCCCCAGGCAATTCTGGAGCGTGGTCCTGAGCTCCTTTCTGACTCTCCCTTCCTCTGGCCGTTCCCACCAGGGATCCACTTTTGGCCGGCTCCCTCGGGTCTCTTGGTGGTCAAGCCTCCTCTGGGCTCCCTGACCCTATGCTCGGTGTGCCTTTCTAGTGGATTTGGTGAGGGTCGTGGCAGATCCTGCCCACAACCTCCGGTTCCTGGTTAAGGTTCGTTTTGGCCTCTGCCAGCTTGGGTTCCGGTACCCTGGTCCGCCAACCCTTCACCCTTCTGTCTGTATTCTGGGATCTTGGGGTTCCTTCTTGTTTCCTCTCTGGGTCCTTCTCACTCCTCTCTCTCTCTCTCAGCAGGCTCTGTTCTGGAGCTGGGCCCAGCCGGAGCCACAGCTCCCTGTCAGCCCTCCTGGCTGAGCTCCTCTGCTCTGCTCCTCAGGCTAAACTCTCACTGACTGACCCTGTTCTAAGATGGTGCCCACCTTATATACTCCCTCTATGTGTGAGCTCAGGTGACCAGCACCCAATGAGCTCCTATCTTTACCCAGACTACTCCCCCTATCTGCCCCTACACTACTGGGATGTTCCACCCCCCTCCCACTCCAGCCAGGGACAGACGCTGTCGTACCTGCACATATACTGGTGGGAGTACCGTTGATCTGTCCCCCGGAAATGGGATGTATGTAGTGCATGCAGCCTACTAGCTCAGTTCCACACTCCATCCTTACCCGGGAGTGGAATACCACACCTCTGGCTTGAGGTGTAATACCCCTGTAGCAGCCGAGTCCTCAGGGTGCTACATTCCCCCCTGGTAAATCACAGCACGTCCTCGGGCTGTAAAAGAGCAAAAACGTCCACAAACATACAATATTTTTCCATAAAACATAAACATAGAAAACATATAAACATTATCAGCAGCATAATAAATATTCTTGTTCCTCCGGCCACGGGACAACTTGTGACCGGGTAAAGTGCAACAGTCTCTTCAAGAAAAAACAGTTTCCTATAAAACCGGTAGGGGGCACTTTAGGAAGCGCAACTATATACAAGGGGATATGGCCGCTCTCAGTCCTCGGCCAGTGGGGAAAAAGGGATGGCTGCTCACAGTCCTCAGCCTGTGGGGAGATGGGACACACTGGAACAGTTCACTGGTCCCAACGGGGACTATATTTTAACTAGCAGCAGTACTTATAACAGTTCTCATACCCCGACGGGTAACTATATACAGTGCTCCTACTGTACATCAGTGGCGACGTCCTCCTGGGGGGTCCCACTCAAACTGCGCCTCCTCTAACGAGAGCGGGGTCATCTTGACGGGCGCCGGAACCGGGATTAGAGGCTCCTCCAGAGGTCTTTCTTTCCGGAGTCGGGGATGGTGGAACTCCGGTGGCCACACAAAGGGCTGCCCATCCGGGCAAGTGTGCTGGGCAAACAAGTCCTCACCCAGGTGCGGCACAGTGGAAGTTGAGGGCGCGGTGGTGGTAGCGGCGCCCAGGTTTACCAGGCCTTGCGACCAGGCCTGGGGCACCCTGAATGTAAAGGGCACCGTGAAGACGGCGGCGCCCGGGGTTACCTGGCCCAGTGACCAGGCCGGTGGCTCAGTGGAGGTAGAGGGCGCTGTTGGCACTGCGGCGCCCGGGGGCACTCGGCCTTGCGACCAGGCCGGTGGCGTCTCCTGCTTGGCCGCGCTCTGGATCGAGGCGTGTGACGTCACAGGGGGCGTGGCCGCGGCTCCGGCCGCTTGAGGCCTAGCTTGGAGCGATGACGCAGCGGCTACGGGAACGGTAAGTGGGGCTTCGGGCTCTGCGACGGGGAGCTGGGGCAGGTTTACGGCTTCTGGGCACGGGATATTGTCGTCCCCATTACCTGCCTTCATCTCTTCGGCTCCCTCCGCGGCGTCGTCTCCGGCCGTCGTCCCTCCTTCGCCGTCCTCAGAGGTGGACTTGCTCCTCGCTGCGGGTGGCATGCTTCGCTGGCAGGCTCCAGCCTGCAGGGCCATCTCCTTGCTCCACTCCGCCAGCGCTTCCTGCTGTACCCGGGCCATCTTCCGTGCGAGGCCCTCCAGCGCGGTCTGTGCACGCTCCCGATCTCCGGGGAGCTGCGCCAGAATCTCCAGCAGGCCTTCTGGAGTGGCGGCCTGCAACAGGCTCCTGACCACAGGGTCGGTGCTGCCTGACTCTCCCTCCATCTCCGGGTGTGTTCTCTCTAGACTCCTCCAGGCTGCTCCCATCTTCTTCCTTTTGTTCTGTATCCGCCCACATTGGGGGTCGTCCTGGGGCAACTTTGTGATTGCCAGTTCCAGGGGCAGTTCCCTCACGCTGATGGACATATCAATCATCACAGTCTCTGCTGGTGGGGGCGGTTTCCACTTTTGGCGCCATTTCCGATCCTGGCCCACGATGGGAGGTGGCCTCTTGCCATCCTCTGGCACGCCCATAATGGCGTCCGCTCTGCCAAGGCGGGAAATCTTCTCAGATGGCGGGAACCGCTTCCCAGTGGCGGGAAACACTGCAGATGGCGGGAAAAGACTGCAGATGACGGGCAAATGGCGGGAACTGATCCGAGATGGCGTCCGTTGGCGGGGACCCTCTGGAATTGGCGGGAGACTTCGTTTTGAGGTAAATGCGAATTTTTCTTCAGGCACGCAGTACCCGGTTGTTGCGGGCACGTGATCCTGCCGACTACGCCAAAGTTGACGCGCCCCCTGGGCCATGTTGTTAGGGATACCCGGAGCCGGATCAGATGGGGGTTGTAGTCTCCGAGTGGCTGTGACCCGGTCCGTGCCCAGGGTGTCAAACTCAGTGTGCGGCAGTCCTTGCAGATGTTCTTAGTGTCGACTACGCCACCCGTTGATTTGCGGTCAAAAGGCCGCCGCTGCAGGATGGTCCGCTGAGGCTGGTGGTGTGTGTGCAGCTGTGGTAGTATAACCCCCAACGGGAGGGGTATAGCCTCAGGGGGTCAGACGTGGAGGATGGTGGTTGTGAAGGTGCAGCAAGGAGACTCAGAGTCAGGAGATGCAGTTCAGGGCTTTTACTTACTGGTGTTCTTTTGGTCACTCTGGCCTTGAGTGACCACCCGAGCCGTGCTGCGTCCACCAGGTCCTGGACTCTGCCAACCCCCAGGCAATTCTGGAGCGTGGTCCTGAGCTCCTTTCTGACTCTCCCTTCCTCTGGCCGTTCCCACCAGGGATCCACTTTTGGCCGGCTCCCTCGGGTCTCTTGGTGGTCAAGCCTCCTCTGGGCTCCCTGACCCTATGCTCGGTGTGCCTTTCTAGTGGATTTGGTGAGGGTCGTGGCAGATCCTGCCCACAACCTCCGGTTCCTGGTTAAGGTTCGTTTTGGCCTCTGCCAGCTTGGGTTCTGGTACCCTGGTCCGCCAACCCTTCACCCCTCTGTCTGTATTCTGGGATCTTGGGGTTCCTTCTTGTTTCCTCTCTGGGTCCTTCTCACTCCTCTCTCTCTCTCTCAGCAGGCTCTGTTCTGGAGCTGGGCCCAGCCGGAGCCACAGCTCCCTGTCAGCCCTCCTGGCTGAGCTCCTCTGCTCTGCTCCTCAGGCTAAACTCTCACTGACTGACCCTGTTCTAAGATGGTGCCCACCTTATATACTCCCTCTATGTGTGAGCTCAGGTGACCAGCACCCAATGAGTTCCTATCTTTACCCAGACTACTCCCCCTATCTGCCCCTACACTACTGGGATGTTCCACCCCTCTCCCACTCCAGCCAGGGACAGACGCTGTCGTACCTGCACATATACTGGTGGGAGTACCGTTGATCTGTCCCCCGGAAATGGGATGTATGTAGTGCATGCAGCCTACTAGCTCAGTTCCACACTCCATCCTTACCCGGGAGTGGAATACCACACCTCTGGCTTGAGGTGTAATACCCCTGTAGCAGCCGAGTCCTCAGGGTGCTACATTTGCGTTATGCCAAGTCATAATAGGCCTTCTGCGGCTCCCCTGTTAAATATAGCGCCAGAACCTCCGCACACTGCTCCGGTGGCATTTTCTCCCGCTCCGCCACCCTCTCAAAAACCGTCAGGAACACCTCGGGGTCATCTTTTGTAAGGCTCTTCTTACGGTCCTCTTATTGTCCTCCTCACGTGTGAGTCATCACCTGGACTTGGGGGTGGGGCAGTTGCCCTGCCATGGATCATCTCGGCTAGGAGTTCCATATGCTGCTTGTGTTGCTGCTGATGTTGCCACTGCTGCTGTTGCTTTTGATGCTCCTGGAGATTAGCCTGCACCAGTTGCTTTATCAGCTCCTCCATGCTGCTGGACGTCCCTTGCTTGTTGGCGACCGTCACCGAGGACATATACGGTTTCCTGTAGCAGTCACACTGCCCCTTGGGATTTGTGCCCAAGCTTCTAGCACCAATTGTATGATTTGTACTCACTCAGCTGTTGTTGAGGTAGGCACAGGAAACGTTTTCATTGTAATATCCAGGCTGGTTTATTAAGATAGCATAAACTGCTTAGGAAGCTAAACACAAAAACAGTCTTTTCCGGGACAAAGTGGAAACACAACGTAAAATATCCATATAATATTGCGTGTTCACCCGCTCAGGTCAGTGTCCAGTTCTCAGGTCCTTAGCACAGACCAACACACTGAATATTCACACATCTCCAGACACTGAATGAGACACTTGGTCTCCATTTTATTTACCAAACTATGCTGCCGGGGTGGGGATATGTGAGTAGCCATTCCCACTCATCTCTCATGACTGCGCATAAAACCGGCCTGATACGCCCTATTAAGCCTCTCAGCACTATACGTGCTGGAGCATGGTTTCCCAGGTTTACATCACCAAAGCTACCAACCTCGATGATACAGATCTCTCCTCAAGGCCCTGTCTGGAGGCCATCTTACAATATATATATTTATACACAGTGGTATGAAAAAGTGTTTGCCCCCTTCCTGATTTCTTACTCTTTTGCATGTGGCACTGCTGAGGTGTTATGGAAGCTCAGGTTGCTTTGATAGCAGCCTGCAGCTCGTCTACATTGTTGGGTCTGGTGTCTCTCAACTTCCTCTTGACAATACCCCATAGATTCTCTATAATAAATTCTCTATGGGGTTAAGGTCAGGCGAGTTTGCTGCCAATCAAGCACAGTGATCCTGTTGTTTATAAACCAGATATTGGTATTTTTGGCAGTGTGGACAGGTGCCAAGTCCTGCAGGAGAATGAAGTTTCCATCTCCAAAAAGCTTATCAGCAGAGGGAAGCATGAAGTGCTCTAAAATTTCCTGGTAGACGGTTGCGCTGATTTTGGTCTTGATAAAACACAGTGGACCTACACCAGCAGATGACATGGCTCCCTAAACCATCACTGATTGTGGAAACTTCACACTAGACCTCAAGCAGCTTGGATTGTGGCCTCTCCACTCTTCCTCCAGACTCTGGGACCTTGATTTCCAAATGAAATGCAAAATTTACTTTCATCTGAAAACAACACCTTGGACCACTGAGCCACAGTCCAGGTCTTTTTCTCCTTGGCCCAGGTAAGACGCTTCTGGCGTTGTCTATTGGTCATGGGTGGCTTGACACAAGGAATGCGACACTTGTAGCCCATGTCCTGGATACGTCTGTGTGTGGTGGCTCTTGAAGCAATGACTCCAGCAGCAGTCCACTCCTTGTGAATCTCCTCCAAATTTTTGAAAGGCCTTTTCTTTAGAATCCTTTCAAGGCTGTGGTTATCCCGCCGGTTGCTTGTGCACTTTTTTCTACCACACTTTTTCCTTCCACTCAACTTTCCATTTTTGTGTTTTCATTGGCTGTAAGCCATAATCATCAACATTAACAGAAATAAACACTTGAAATAGATCACTCTGTTTGTAATGACTCTATATATGATTTTCATTTTTGTATTGAAGACCTGAAATAAATTAACTTTTTTATGATATTCTAATTTTGTGATAGATATACAGTACAGACCAAAAGTTTGGACACACCTTCTCATTTAAAGATTTTTCTGTATTTTCATGACTATGAAATTGTACATTCACACTGAAGGCATCAAAACTACGAATTAACTCATGTGGAATTATATACTTAACAAAAAAGTGTGAAACTACTGAAAATATGTGTTATATTCTAGGTTCTTCAAAGTAGCCACCTTTTGCTTTGATGACTGCTTTGCACACTCTTGGCATTCTCTTGATGAGCTTCAAGAGGTAGTCACCGGAAATGGTTTTCACTTCACAAGTGTGCCCTGTCAGGTTTAATAAGTGGGATTTCTTGCCTTATAAATGGGGTTGGGACCATCAGTTGTGTTGTGCAGAAGTCTGGTGGATACACAGCTGATAGTCCTACTGAATAGACTGTTAGCTGCTTTTTTCTTGCCATAATACAAATTCTAAGTAAAAAAAAACGAGTGGCCATCATTACTTTAAGAAATGAAGGTCAGTCAGTGCGAAAAAATTGGGAAAACTTTGAAAGTGTCCCCAAGTGCAGTTGCAAAAACCATCAAGCGCTACAAAGAAACTGGCTCACATGAGTACCGCCCCAGGAAAGGAAGACCAAGAGTCACCTCTGCTTCTGAGGATAAGTTTATCCGAGTCACCAGCCTCAGAAATCGCAGGTTAACAGCAGCTCAGATTAGAGACCAGGTCAATGCCACACAGAGTTCTAGCAGCAGACATATCTTTACAACAACAGTTAAGAGGAGACTTTGTGCAGCATGCCTTCATGGTAAAATAGCTGCTAGGAAACCACTGCTAATGACAGGCAACAAGCAGAAGAGACTTGTTTGGACTAAAGAACACAAGGAGAGGACATTAGACCAGTGAAAATCTGTGCTTTGGTCTGATGAGTCAAAATTTGAGATCTTCGGTTCCAACCACCGTGTCTTTGTGCGACGCAGAAAAGGTGAACGGATGGACTCTACATGTCTGGTTCCCACCGTGAAGCATGGAGGAGGAGGTGTGATGGTGTGGGGGTGCTTTGCTGGTGACACTGTTTGGGATTTATTCAAAATTGAAGGCATACTGAACCAGCATGGCTACCACAGCATCTTGCAGCGGCATGCTATTCCATCCGGTTTGCGTTTAGTTGGACCATCATTTATTTTTCAACAGGACAATGACCCCAAACACACCTCTAGGCTGTGTAAGGGCTATTTGACCAACAAGGAGAGTGATGGGGTGCTACGCCAGATGACCTGGCCTCCACAGTCACCAGACCTGAACCCAATCGAGATGGTTTGGGGTGAGCTGGACCGCAGAGTGAAGGCAAAAGGGCCAACAAGTGCTAAGCATCTCTGGGAACTCCTTCAAAATTGTTGGAAGACCATTTCCGGTGACTACCTCTTGAAGCTCATCAAGAGAATGCCAAGAGAGTGCAAAGCAGTCATCAAAGCAAAAGGTGGCTACTTTGAAGAACCTAGAATATAAGACATATTTTCAGTTGTTTCACACTTTTTTGTTAAGTATATAATTCCACATGTGTTAATTCATAGTTTTGATGCCTTCAGTGTGAATGTACAATTTTCATAGTTATGAAAATCCAGAAAAATCTTTAAATGAGAAGGTGTGTCCAAACTTTTGGTCTGTACTGTATATATATATATATATATATATATATATATATATATAAATATATATATATATGTGTGTGACATGCAGAAGTAGTGCTGTTGCTTTAAAAGCATTCAGCAACTATTAGGCTATGTGCCCACGGTGCGTTTTTCAAGCATTTACGCTGTACACTCCGCATGCGTTTTTTTCTGCCAGGGAGATGCAGAAACGCTCAGAAAAAAATCCTGAGCATTTCTGCATCGTGGGCACATAGCCTTAGAAGTAAGATAAGCACATGAGACAGGAAGTGTTGTGCTTCAGAAGCATCCAGCAACTAGAGGGGTTAACACAGTCACAGGAGAAGGGGAGTGTTTTAGCAGAGCCCCAGGGGGATTGTGGGGAAGTTGTTTACTGTCTGGCTGGAGCCAAAGAGAAAGGTTGTGTGTGTGTTCCGCATCTCACAGAAGCGCCCCTGCAAGTGAAAATGATTCAAGTCAGGAGTGAAGCTAAGCACAGGTAGAGTTCCTGAACTAGCAGTGCAGAGTATTGTCAAGCAGAAAGATGAGGACTAAGAAATGGTGTCACAGGCATCATCTCCCTCAGCAAACCATCCCCCCTACCAAGGTGGATTAAGAGTAGCAAGGGCCCCGGGCAGTTTAGAAGGCGCGCCCCCCCCACACACACACACACACACACACACCTGATTTATCACGTGACATGTCACATGATCCCTGTGATAGATCATGTGATAGTTCACGGGAAATTAATTTGGCACAATATTAATCGTGCTGCCTCATCTGAGAGCAGCACAATATTGGGGCAGATACCCTGATTCCAGCGATGTGTCACTTTTTCAGCTGCTTGTTGTCATTTTGAGAAAATCACCGTTTTATCTGCTGCAGATCTAGCAGCTCTCTGAATGCTGCGCTCTGTATAGCCCCACCCACACCACTGATTGGCAGCTTTCTGCCCATGCTCAGTGTACACAGAAATCTACTGATCAGTGATGGGGGTGGGGTCCTACAGAACTTACTAGTCATCTAGTGATAATTACCTTCTGACAAATCAATGATTTTATCAAAACAACACTAAGCAGCCCAGTAAGTGACACATTACTGGAATCAGTGCCTCTAACCCTACATTATGCTGCTCTCAGATTAGGTGGCAAAAACCTGATGACAGATTCCCTTTAAAGGAGCTGTAAACACAAAAAAGTTTGTATTAAAAAAAAATACAAGCCATTTGTGAAATTAACTTTTTTTCATTGTTAATTCACATTAGACTGTATCTTCAACACTTTTGTCAGCAGGTCTTATTACAGACTCTGAATAGGGCAGCTCTCTCCCTCTCCCTCAGCAGAAAGTCACAGCATGGTTAAAAAACGGGATCTTTTATGATTTTCTCATAATAAATAAAAAAGGACATGCAAGTCCTCCAAACTATTTTCCGTTTCTCTATAGGGGAGGTCCTAAATCTTTCTTGTTCTTTAGTTGATCACATGTCAAAAAGGCAAAGCATTTACTTTGAACTCGCCTAAAAAAATATACACTGGGAGAGTAATATCATCATCTGCATGTAAATATTCCTTGACTCTAAGGGCTCGCTCACACTGTCGTATAACACGGCCGAATGCTATGTGATGTTTTATCGGATAGGACTCGGTCCTATGTTATACTATGGGACAGTGCAGATCTGCGATTATTGGCATGAGAAAATAATCTAATTCGATATTCGGACCATGTGCACCCATACAAGTCTATGGGTGCACGTAAAACATTAGACTGCACTCGGATGTCATCCAAGTGCAGTCCGATGAACACTCACAGAGACTATGGAGAAGATGGAGAAAGTAAGTTCTCCATATCTGTGCTGCGAGAGAATCGGATCACACTCAGTTGAAGCTCTGACAGAGTTTGAGCCGAGTGTCATTAGCATAATTGGCCCTATTCTCTTGAATGAGAGAATATATGGCTTAGTGAGTGGACCCTAAAACTGAATAGTAGTGATGGACAGGCACCTCACAAGCGGGATCCATGTAGCTCTCAGATGTCGTGTAGGTAGGGCTTCATTCCATGGGGTAGGGCTTAATTTCAAGGTATATAAAAAAAATGGACTTCAAATAAAAATTAAATGAACACAAAAAGCACTAATTGAAATATTTTTTTTGTATTTATGTTTGCAGCCCCTTTAAAAACCATTTGAGGACCAAGGCACATATATGTCCCATAGTTTTAAACTGGAAAAAAATTTGATTGAATAAAATTTAAGGTCCTCGAAGGTTTAAGTAGGTCTAAATTCATATGAATACTTGCTCATACAATTGCACATGCCAAAAGATGAAGAAGAACAGAATCAAAAATATGACATTAAGTGGAGCACTTACAGGTATTCAAGGTGAAAGAGACCAGCAAAGGCATCGTCTCGAATGACAGTAAATGAGTTAGAATTCAGCAAGCTGAAAATGAAGACAGCAGGTTAGAAGCGAACCAGACTTTATGGTGCTCAGAATTAGTCAAGCAGAATTTATTGACTGCTGTTGCAAAGCACTGAGACTCCCACGGTGTATAGATGGCGCCGTGTGGCCTCCCGCTGTGTATAGATGGCACCGTATAGATGGCTACGTGCGGCCTCCTGCTGAGTATACGTGTATAGATGGCTACGTGCGGCCTCCTGCTGAGTATAGATGCCGCACAGCGCCCCCCCCAGAGACAGCAGGAGGCCGCACAGCGCCATCTATACTCAGCGGGAGGCCGCACGTAGCCATCTATACACAGCGGGAGGCCGCACGGCGCCCCCCCCAGAGACAGCAGGAGGCCGCACAGCGCCATCAATACACGGCGGGGGGCCACACGGCGCCATCTATACATAGCGGGGGGCCGCACGTAGCCATCTATACACAGCGGGGGGCCGCACGTAGCCATCTATACACAGCGGGAGGCCGCACGGCGCCCCCCCCAGAGAAAGCAGGAGGCCGCACAGCGCCATCTATACTCAGCGGGAGGCCGCACATAGCCATCTATACACAGTGGGAGGCCGCACGGCGCCCCCCCCAGAGACAGCAGGAGGCCGCACAGCGCCATCTATACTCAGCGGGAGGCCGCACGTAGCCATCTATACACAGCGGGAGGCCGCACGGCGCCCCCCCCAGAGACAGCAGGAGGCCGCAGAGCGCCATCTATACTCAGCGGGAGGCCGCACGTAGCCATCTATACACAGCGGGAGGCCGCACGGCGCCCCCCCCAGAGACAGCAGGGGGCTGCACAGCGCTATCTATACTCAGCGGGAGGCCGCACATAGCCATCTATACACAGCGGGAGGCCGCACGGCGCCCCCCCCCAGAGACAGCAGGAGGCCGCACAGCGCCATCTATACTCAGCGGGAGGCC